>NW_022987771.1:295975-415975 GCF_902827165.1 Trematomus bernacchii
TGGGCCGGGAGATGGTCGGCCGGGCCCCCTCCCAAAGCTCAGGGGAACACCCTCCTTCAAGCTCAGGCTCCCAAGGATGAGGACTTGTTTGCTGGAGCACAACTGGGAGAGGCAAGCACAGTGAGGAAAAGAGGCGAGGAGAGGCCAAGAAAAGCTCAACCAGCTTTCGGTGTCCATCTCCAGTCCCATGTTATGACTCTTCAGTTTAGGCACTACGGTGGCTTCAAAGGGCCAGGCAGCACAAGGAAATATGTTTTATTATATAGTCTTCAACTACCATTGCTGTCACAATTTTGCCACTGAATAACCGCACAAGGGGCTACTGGATGGAACAAATGACCTACACCAGGGCAAGATTGAGGAAAATAAAAGGTGGACAACATTTGAACAATTCATGAGAGAATTCAAATACTTTACATAAAGTATTGCTTTTTTAATTCAAGAGAAGTAAAGGTGAATAAAGGACAAAAAAGTGATAGCTTCCATCAACCATCTTCTTTTGAAAGAGCCTTGAAGAATATCTATTTGAGTTTGAGAGACCTTCTCTTAACCTTCTTTTAACATACCAGGCACAGGTGCATATATAAAAGAGACCAGCATATTGTGAACAAAATTGTCTGTTAAAAAACACAAGCTTTATAAAATGTACATTACTGAAGTGAGGTACAGTCCCACATCATTAAATCAACAGACAATAAGATAAGGTCTGGGGAACCTTAATTCAAAAATAAATAGTGTAAAGGTAGTGAAAGGACACACAGTAAGTCACTGTGTTAAACCTTGTGCTAAATATGTTCTTTATTTTGTGTCAGTATTATTTCACATTTTAACATGGATGATGTTTGTTGTCAGCTGAAGAAACAAGTATCATTATGAGGCCATATTAGAATCAACAACCTAATAAATCTGCCAAAGCCTTCACCATAGCATATTTACATCAGTGACATCATACAGTGAACGATATTTCATAAATATAACACAACTGGAACAAGTCCACAGATCCTGGCCTGCATCTGAAGACAATTGTAAGTTAATGTTGAAGTAAATCTAAAAAGTATTTTCATCGCTCAAAGTAACACAATTTAAAAAATGCCATGAACATGAATATATGGTGTCCTGATCTATAAATGCAGCGTCTCTTGCTCTACTCGACTCGAGGCTTTGCACACATAGACCTACACATGTATGTATGTACACATCCATTAACAGGGTGTTACATTCTGTCTTTCTGTAAATAATGTATATGTATCAATACCTGTTTTAGTTGTTGTCTTTGCTTTTGTTTGTAACAAAGGTGATGTGGAGACTGACTTGTCAGAGTGACACACTGTGCAAAGATTTGTGGAAAAAAAAGGTTACAGGAACTAGTACAGGCCCAGCCAGCTGACTCTTTACCTGTTGGAGATATAGTGCTGTATTAAGTGTCTGTGTGCACAGATTCTTGTCGATGCACTGGATGTAAATGTGTATGATACTATAGTAAATAATCTTTCCAAAAGAGCAGTGTATTCATGTTGTCATTTATTAATAAAAAGTGATTTTATCAGTTAGACATTTTTCTACATTACATTTAATGAAAACATTTTAGAATTTCTTTTTACACTATATACTTCTTTAAATGAACATATCCATCTATGGATTTATCTATGATTAGATGTGAATCATTTAATTGGCATCTACTCTTTAGAGTTACATACAAGTTACAAAAATGAGTTGTATTTAAATACCCAAAAGGTATGGAAATTGAAAATCTGTTTGCTAAAATGCTGGTTATAGAAAATAACAGTTTTTGGATTATGAGGCACAAGGAACTGACATTAAAATTGGAAGTGCACCTCAATCAATCGATCAATCAATCAATCAATCAATCAATCAATCAATCAATCAAGCACCTGCACATACATTTACAAGCGAGCTTTTGGACCTTTCCCTTTTTGTTCCACAATCTGACCGAAGAGCCTCGCTGCCTCTTGGGCGCAGCCCCGGTGAATGGTGAGTCCAAAACCTCCATGTCCGTAGTTGTGTATCACCTGAAAGAGAGGCACGATATTTTAGAAGTTGGATGAACAAAAATTAATATGAAAAATAATGTAAATCTTTTCAAAATACAACTGAGCTGTTTACCTCTATTGCAGCTGCACCGGACTGTATAGTCTCCCTCTCCAATCGGACTTTGCTGCGAACAGGCCTGAGGCCGGCCCAGTCCTGCACTATCCTGGCATGCTGAGGTAAGTAACAACAACAACACATAATCTCAAAAAACGAATTGTCCATTGTCACTATCAAGTGTTCTAAATATATCAAATGTTAAATACTTTACCACTACTGAAGACTTACTGTTAATCATTTATTACAGTTGACACAGAAAGCCTTTTGATGGGCTTTAGACAAACAACATTTTGATATCACCTTACCTTGAGACTTGGCTCGAGCTGACAAGCGCCTTCCCAGATGTACTTATGGTCCGTAGAATTGTTCTTTTCACTCCAGTTCCCTAACTGGAGAATCCCACCGACTGTCACGAGTCGACTCCTGCAGACACAGAGATGCAACTGTCTTTAATATACAAAAACACTGTAATCTTGTATGATCTGATAAAAACAGCAAGTACACAACACAGGATAAGCCCTGCAAACGTTTGCCTGCTGCATGCATTTTCTGTATGAAACTGTAGTTCCACATTACTATTACTCAAACACTAATGGAGAGGCTTGTTCCTACAGTTCAGTGCTAATGAGTGTTTTGTGTCACCCTGGAATGATGTATGGTGAATTGTAGACTCCTTTTTTTAAATTGTGGGTGATAATCCAATGCTTCAGCCACGGCGCTTCGACCTGAAAAACAAAGATATAATATCAAGGTTCAACCACAACTTCAATGTTGCTTTTATAGCTGGTTGTATAAACAGCCATTTGAACCCGTCGGCCCTCACCTTTACGATCTGCCCCCGCCCGGGTTTGAGCTCAGGGTCCGGCTGGAGGTCTCCTGATCTCATCCCACTGCAGTTTATTATCACGTCTGCCCCAGACTCTGCCAGCTTAATGAAAAGAACAGAGCATAAAGCATGAAAAAGAGAAGTGTTAACATACTCACAGTATTTCTGTAAGAAGTGAAACAATATTCGGGCTGTTACAATATTACAGACTCAGTATAAAAAAGTACTATAAATGAAACATAATAGTATCAAACAGAAAATGTATGTATCATTAATATTGAAAGCTTTCACTAACCTCCTTAAAGGACTCTATTTTTCTTTGGTAAAATGTCACTCCCCTTTTTTGCAACCTAAGAATAACAGAAACTAGATGTCAATTAAGAACAGCTAAAAAAAAATACTTTTGGACTCCTGATCAACTGAAAATAATCAAGATTAGAACCAGCTATCCTGGATAATGATATTACTCATTTACAATTCATTACACAGTATAAAAGTAAATGTGTGTTGTGCACAATTCAGTGTCAGGTCTTACATTTTTTTTTAATGCCCATGTCATTGAAACTCAGCAGCTGTATAAACTTTCCTTATTTCCCAGCCAGCACACTGCATAATAAAATAGGCCTTTAGTTAGTGATCACTAGACAGATCACTACTTTTTACTTTGCATTGTGTAATTATGTTTTGTTTAGTATATACAATTAACCACTACAAATGATTAACACAGAATTTAGAAAACAATAAACCAAGAAAAGGACAGAACAGCTAAACTGAGACCATGTGTTGAACATGTAAGATATGATAAGAGTAGATTCAGCCATGGGGGGGATGTTACAAACTAAATGTAATATAACATTTATGTAACAAGCTATAAGACGCTTCCCTTCTTCTTTTTTATTACGTAAGAAATGTAGTTGTAAGCAAGTGCTTTACTGACTTCAACTCTGTTGTTCAAATACAATGCTGATACAACAAGGAAAATAACTTATTTCAAGAGATTAAAAACAAATCACTCACCAATCCATCAGCCAAGGTAAGTATGTTTTACCTTCCAGCATGAGAGCAGTGTTGAACCACCCATGACTGCACATGTTAGAAGAGACATAGTAAAAAATATGCTTTTCTTTTATAGGGAACCATGCAATATATTGTTGTATAAGATCGAAGCAAATAGATCATCAATGATGCGCCTGGGAATATGAACTATTTAAGTTGCATGTAATAGCTGTTAAGGAATAATTCTTCTAGATATCTAACCTTTTGCTCTGTGACGTTTTATGATCTACTCTGACGTCTGTTATCTCCTTTAAGGAAAGGCATTGGTGCCATATGTGTTGTTGTTACCAGTTTGTGACCGGTCAACTTGTCTGGCACGAATGGTACTTGTTGTGAGAACGCTGAGGCACTTCTTTATCGGTGTTTGTGGACTCTAAGATGTGAAATCCTTGAGGCCATGAGTGTCGGACGCAGGTGGCTCAGTGTTCCCAGCTGTTTAGTCTACTCCTTCAGAGATGTTGATTACTCTCTGTGAACCAGTTAAAAGGTCTAGCATAGAGAGAGGCTCTTCAGAATTGACGTGGCAACTCTACCGTGAAGTCAGAACCTCTGACTCTTTGACTTGTGATGTGAATCCTCCGGCCGAATACTCTGAATAAACCCATCAGTGTTTGACATCAAAGCTCCAACTCTCACCGTGTCTCCTTCCTGAGTCGGTGACTCCATGCATTGCTACACAGAAGTTTCCCCCACAATAGCAAGGAAGAAACGAACTATCTCTTTGCGTCTCTGCTTTATATTCTTTCAGTGTTTTGCTTGTTATGGCTGTTTCAGCAACAAAACCTACTTGTATCCGGGGAACATCTGCAGTTCTCGCTCTGTGAGCTGTCTGAAGCCTAGGACGATATCTTTAAATGAGGGATCCTGCAATCAGAAAGCAGTAAAGATCACATCACTTATGTTCTGGCTGTGTTACATTTTGTCACAATACAGACTCCCAATTAGTCTCTGAGTTTAAGTGTGACCCATGGTGAGGCCTCTCTGTTATTTGTGGAAAACAAAAGCAGAGAAGCTGAACAAAGCTCTACTGTTAGTGAGGCTGAATACTAATTACTGTGTTTATGGTAGCTATAGCACTGGTATGGGATACATTTATGAACAAGTTGAGGTTACATTTTAACCATATCTACAACTGCCTTTGCTCTTGGTTGTTAAATCCAAAACAAGGTCAAATCTTATCTTTGAGGACAGATTGACAGGCTTTTTAAAAGAACAAAGCACTACTCACTGGGGCTGGTTCAGTGCAGAGGTTGTAGCCAGACTGAAGGAATACACCCATTTGAATAGAGTCTGGCGATCTGAGGCAGCTCAGCAAGTAGTCAAATGTTTCCTTATTCCATTTTCTAAATGTGAGGAACAAATGCATGTATAAAATATTGGCCATTTTCTGCAGATACAATGGAGAATCAAACGAGAGTTAATACACTTACGTCTCCTGGACATTGCCTTTATCGTACAGGTAGGGCTGCCACAAGCCAGCAGCTCCATCGCTCGTGGTCAGAGGAGTGAAACAGTCTGCATACACCTCGATGCTCAGTGGACTGACGATGGAGTGAAACTGCTCGTAGATGCTCTGAGCCGCTGACAGGCCGATGACTCCAGCTCCAATCACTGCCACCCGCATGTCTGGATTAACATCAGACACAAAATGTTACCTCTGAAGCTTACTCACACACTAAGGCCTCCTTTATGTAAACAAGACAACATCTTCTTGGAAGACAATCATATAATATATGATTGTCTTCCAAGAAGATGTTCTTTAACACACTAGACTGGTTTTCAATGGATATACAATTGTTTTATTTCTATATCATTAAACAATGCATTATTTAAAATATGTATAGATATCTGGTAGGAGGCTAGTATGATTATAGATCTATTGAGTTTACCAAGTTAGACATTAGACTTGATCAAATCAACATAATACACATTACCCACTTTGCAAACCCATTAGACAACTATCAGACTACAACAGGGTTGGTTGAATCCTGCACTAAATCTGAGTTAAACTTTAACAGCTAATAATAGGAGAGTAGTATATTATGCAGTGGCGTTTTTATATGTACAAAAGTGGTGGGGCACAAAAAACTTAGATGTCTATATATAAGCTTCTGCAGTGACGTGCAGTGAGGTTCATGGCTGGTGAGGCACAGGCACTGACTCTTCAGGTTTACAAATATTATATTTTGACCTAAACCAAAATATAATATTATTTTCAAAAGCTTTTTTTGTCTGATGCTTCGATTAATTTTAAACAGACAGTTCAACAAAAGGATACCCAAAAAATGTCATTTTTATCATTTAAATATTGAATTGTTCTCTCTTAGTAAGATCCCATTTTCAATAAAATGGCGGTCTTACCTTGACTTGAAGATGAAGTCCATTTTCCTATCCTTCTGGACAAACATTTCTATTACTTTTTTGTAAAAGTCCTCCTTATGTTCTTGTAGTTTCAAAAGTCTATCATAAATCTAATCCATAGATTTATGATAAAAAAATTATATAAGTAGGGTAGACATGTGGATGTTATCCGGCTAATCAAAACGTGCATTTATCTAACAGGTACGTTTCCCACAGATCTTATTTCGAGCTATTTTCTAAAATCCTCTGGAGAAATCTCATTGCTTTTTTGTGCTTACTTCCTGGTTTTAGGACGCGCCCCTGCAGCTCTCTCGTCTCCTCTTCACACAGCACACTTTTCGCGGCACACGTACTTACAGCCAATCAGCTCTGAATGATTTGAGATGACGTATGGCGGGGATGGTAGCTCCATGCCCCTCTGGTCATTATTTTTTTGCCACACACATTTCATTACAAAATACTCTGAGCATGCGCAGTGAAGTTTTTACAGTCACCGTTGACTTCACAGCGAGAGGAAGGGGCATAATCAGGTTTTGTCCCACATGGCTCTAAACAGCTCAATAGGCACACACTGTGACTGTAGACACACTGATTAGAAGAACACAGACTAAAACAGCAATGTACAGACGAATCAGATGATTAAACATGATCTTAAAATATATTTTATATATTTTTTTATTTATTTTTTTTGCATTTTTGTAATCATTATTTGTAATACTTTCTGCTGACACTAGGTGGGGCTGTGCCTAATGCCCTAATGACCAGTCGCCACTGATATTATGTAACAACATAGCAGGCAGCATGTCGGATAAATACATCTTAGTTTAGCGACCCAGCATCGCTGAGGTGGAAAACTGAAGACTGGCTGCATAACAGAACAGACATTATACACGATTCAACAACAACTGCATTTATATGATTTCCGAAAAGTGTTGATTTACCTTCAGATTTGTTTTCGCACTGCAGGAGTTGTTGAAGTCTTTCCCAACTCTCATAACCTCAACTCTCACAACCCCAACTCACCCTCTGGTCAAGCCTGCAGCTGTCACATGGGAGAGGGGCGGAGACATGTGTCTGTGTTTCGAAGTTCAACTATCAAACCACGATGTTTAAGTTATTCCTTACAATATAAATCATTGGACATGCACATATTAACATATTGACATTGTTTCCTCTCCGTTTCTATGTGAATGTAAATATGCTGGCCTTGTTATATCATGAAGGGAGTTCTAGGAGTTAGGGATTATGATATTAATTATTAAGTTTCAAACTATTTGAATACCTTAGTTGTAACTATTGAGTAACAAGTGGAGGGCATGCATTTCCCATGGTTTTCCATGCATATTATATTGCTTAGTCAGACAAGTAAAAAACATACCCCCCTTCTTATTATGTAAGAAATTATCAATACGACTGCAATGAAAAACGCCACAGTACTCATAGTAGTCCCAATAATATTATCCTGTTATACCACGGTAGGCCTACCTCTTTATTCTCTTAAATGCAGGTGTTTACAAGCCTAGAGTGAAACAAGAGTGTTACATTTGCATCTTATTTTCCATACATTTTGCATTCCATCCTTTTTTTAAATGTCTGTTATAACTGTTTACCCTTATTGTAAATCACTTTTTTTCAGGGTGGGATAGAAAATAAAGTCTATAATAATAATAATAATAATAATAATAATTGTTGTATTAATAATATTGCTTTCTTTTTTGAAATACTACTTAAATGTGTGTCTCTAATACCTTGTCTTATAGCATTGTAAGCCCTATATGGAGCACTTTGAATAAGCTTGGGTATACAAATGAACTTCATATAACTTTTGTTGTTGTTGATACTATACAGTGCACAGTGCCATAAGGATGGCCGGGGCCTTGAAGGCAGCACTTCCTGCACAGACAGCCCTGCCTGCAGGATAGTTCCTCTCCTCCATCAGCTGGATGTATCGTTAGCTCCGCAGCTAGCAGCTCTCCAGGCCCAGCGGCCGGCCGGTGCTTCCTCATCTTCCAGCCATGGCGTTGGTTACTCTGCAGCGGTCCCCGACCCCCAGCGCCGCATCCACCGCCAGCACAGCGACCACCACCGCGGGGGAGGTGAGTCTGATCCCGGGTGAACAGAACCGTGGCTCCGGTGTCGGGAGGCGGACAGGCGGAGGATGAGCGGGATGATGCCGGAGAAGGGGCCCGCTGATTGGGGCTAAATTAGCACCGTTAGGTATCATGATGCTAGCTAGGTCTGTGGCTAGCAAGCAAACGTCTTCGTTAATGATACTCCGAAGCTGCTGGCCACCATTTATGCCAATACGGCGGGTAGATGTTCTCATTGTTAAATGCAGTAACATTACTTACAAAAATATCCCTACACCTGTTAAATGTAGCGTTATTTTTTTTTAAACTAGGCGAGTTTGACAAGTGCCTTATGAATGATTTAAGCTAACGTTAGCTGGATTTGATGTCTGGTTGACATTGAAATAACGTATTTTCCTCAACATTAATATAGCTATATCCAACAGTCTGTATGGCACACCATTAGCAGAACTATACGTGGTCACTGCAGTCTCAATACTGCTAAATTCATGTCCATTTACTAATATTAAATCTCAGATTTGTCTGTAAAAGTCTGGTGGCTTGATTCTACTTTATTCTCTTTAGCAGACAACACATCAGAGCCAGTCAGTCAACTACACACAGTCTTTCTATGTCAATTTCTAATTTGCTGCCTCCAATAAGTATGGGGAAGTATGAGATTTCCAGTATGTAAAAAGCAAAAAGGGAAAAGATATCTAACTTTCAGCTTTTCATATACCTCTTTATGGCAGTAAATAGTCCCAGTTTGATCTATTAGTTAACTGGGCAGTCACAGCTAGAAAAAGTGATTGTCCTTGCCTCAACTATAACCATTTAAAGATAACTTCCTCTGCTACTTTCATGTACAAGTATGTTCCTGGTCCTCACTGCCAGATGAGGGCGCTAACCACCAGCTTTAAACAGGAAAGCTCGCCTTTTTCTGCTCTACAGTCTACATGACCAAATCAGAGGAAACAGATATGATATAACTGGGTTTATTTACAACCATCAATGTTTGATCAATAGATGAGATTTCCAGTATGTAAAAAGCAAAAAGGGAAAAGATATCTAACTTTCAGCTTTTCATATACCTCTTTATGGCAGTAAATAGTCCCAGTTTGATCTATTAGTTAACTGGGCAGTCACAGCTAGAAAAAGTGATTGTCCTTGCCTCAACTATAACCATTTAAAGATAACTTCCTCTGCTACTTTCATGTACAAGTATGTTCCTGGTCCTCACTGCCAGATGAGGGCGCTAACCACCAGCTTTAAACAGGAAAGCTCGCCTTTTTCTGCTCTACAGTCTACATGACCAAATCAGAGGAAACAGATATGATATAACTGGGTTTATTTACAACCATCAATGTTTGATCAATAGATGAAAACTTACATTTTCAAAGCATGTTCAAAACTGTGCAACATATTAAATGCCATACATAGTTATTATTAATTTGCAGTTAGATGGCTCCTAATAAAATAGTTTCATTAGCTTTATTGATATGACTTGTTTCGTCTCTGCGCCTCTGTGTTTTTTCTGGAGCGTTTGGTGTAGTCCAGCAGTGTGTGAGGTGTGACAGATAAGGCTGCTGCTGCTGCTGCTGCAGCTATGATGTCATCGGCGGATGAGGGGTGGGGGGGCTGCTGGAGTACTACTGTGTGAAGCAGTTAATGCATGACATAATATCACCTAATGCACAATAATGGAAAGTTAGTCATGCAGTGTAACATGCTCGTCTTGCAGAATTAATCTCTTCAAGCAAATTGTACTCATCTTCTGCATGCCGTAACATTTCTCTTCTTTTCCTGCTAAGTATATTTGACTCGGCTGTAGACCTTCCCAGACAGGGGCTGGTTTCTGTTTACTATTCCTAAAATGGCTGATTCTTGTTTTAGTCAAAGTCACTTAGGGATTTGAACTAACCATTATTTTTTGTGTTATATATTGTTATACCTAATCTAAATGGTCAATATGCAGACATGGATATGAGTCTCTCAAACCTGTATCTGCTGTATTCGAGTGCCAAACCACCAGACAAAGCAAACCTCTTAACATGCTCAGCATCCTCCATAGTCACTCCCTCATCCTCCCTAACTGTTGCCCTAAATTATACTAAATGTGTGGTGTTTTCCTTTGTAAAAAAGGTGGGTTTGTGACTGACCTAAAGAAATGCCTTTGGGTTTAAGTGCTGCATTGTGTGCAGGCTGGTCAGCTGAACTTTACACTGCCATGCTTATCAGCCCCCATTATACCCTTGTCATGCAACTGCTTTTTATGTAATCTGTTGCACACCGTGCTTTCCTCTATGCTATTTTAGTAATATCTTACGTTGAGGAGCTTTAAATCATGTCTGCATCCTCTGCCTCTTTCAAGCTCCACCTGATGGTGTGGATGTTATTAAACGCACGTAACACACCTGTATTTGTAGTGACTTCACTATAGGTAGTATCTGCCACAAGAAGTGTAACGTACTTGAACTTGTTGTGTAGTGATTCAGTTGTGGGTTATCTTGTTAACTTTAATTATCAATGCGTATGATTGCTACCAAAATGTTGCAACAGCATTGGTGTGTTATTAATCTTTTCCCTTATCTGTATTGCAGGATTTTGGGAGTGAAGATGAACGGCGAATAAATCAGAGGTAAGTTTACTCCAAGTTCAGTTTAGCCTTTCTGTTGCATGGTACTTGGCAAAGCAACTTTTATACACAGGTGCTGTTGACTGATTGGCTAAATCTACTTTGAGTCATTTGGTGAAATCTGGAGTGGCGAAAGACTAGCTGGCATCAACAAATCAGGGTGACTACGTGTCAGTGTAATGAAACACCTTTCTGTCTGTCTTGTTGGCATCTCCTCATCTTGCCAATTGTCTTCCAACTGTCAAACCCTGTTATTCGCAGTAGTCTCTCAAGTAGTGTGTTGACAGACAAGTTTGCATTTTTTATTTGAACGTTGCATTATGAGTTGAGTCACTTGGCATTTCAGTAGCTCTTTGTGTGGAGCGAATGTACGGCATTGAATTGAAAGAAAGCCGATCATGATTTTGGAACTTATGTGTTATAGTAATTTACTGGGTATAAAAAACTAAATGGTTTTGTGAACATTTACTGTTTCTAAACTTTCTACCCCTTTCAGTCAAAAATAGGAACAACTAATTATTTGTCTCTCAACAAAAGATGAAAAGTTGCACTCTGTCCTGTGGATTAAGACTCTAGGAATTTTGGTAAAACTGATGTTTTTACCAAAATGTTTGGTTTTCACCCTGCAAGTTATGACAGCTTTCCTTTCGCTGGTGAAGACATTTTGTGAATAGAAAAAATCATACATTTGTTCTCACTGTGTTAAAGTTGTACCATCAATATGCAGTCAGGGCACGGCAGTCTTTAATCTGGCTGTCAATCAAATAGTTACAGGCTTAGGATGGACTAGGGTCTGAAAAAAGCTTTTGCACAGTTTTCATTGAAGTTTCAATGTTTTTAAGATGTTTTCAAGTATTAAGAACTTACAATTTGACTGTGTTCTTTTATTATATGACTTCATGTAACACCAGCAATATACATTTTGTTTTGGGCAGTACTGTGATGTTCACTGTGTAGCTTTATGCTGACTAAAAGGTTTCCTTCTGGGTGTTATTTTGCAATTATCGTCCATAATGAAAATACTACCACTGAAATACAACAACTCTTGTACTGAAAAGCATCCACAGGAATCCAAGTGCTGCTTGTGTATTTTATCAATAATCAAGAAAATTGTAAAACAGAGTTTCTCTAACAAGAATCGTGCACATACACTTTAAATCTTGTGTTTATCAGAGATGTGTTAATAAATCTCGCGGCATAAAAAAGTAATACAAAATAACAAATGGACTAAAGATACCTCGGTTGAAAGAAAATAATGACCGATTACTCAAAAGTCTTATTATAATGTTTTAATTTGCTTTAGTGTGGTCTGTGATTTTTCATATCTTTTGTCCTGAAAACCTCAGTTGGATTTGGACTGAAATGTTTTCTTGAAAAAGCAGAAGACTTGTGACCCTAAAATAAGCAACATTCTAAGAGTTCCGTTTCTTTTCAGTTATGCAACAGCCTGTGCAATGTCCCATGTATATGAGAATGTCCTGTGCATGATGCAAGCCCTGTCTTGCCACAAGATTGCTTGGTACAGTAGGCCACGTAATGCAATAAATTACTTGTAAATTCCTGTTTTCTAATATTATGGCATATGAGTTGTCCTTTATTTGACAGACATATTTATCTTAATATCAGGGTGCAGTGATCTAGTAAACTAAATAGATAGCTTCATCGAAGGACAGCCATACGATTGCCAAGTGGGAGTATTGATGCTTGCTGTTCCCCAACTGACCTTGATAATGATGACAAGCCCAAAGGGGTTGATGGAGGCCAACATAAACATTGTGCAGGTGTTGGTGGCATTGGGCCAAGGTATGATTTAATCCTAACACCTTGTACACAGCACAGTTGAGCAAGAAACTGAATATGGGTTTATGCATGTTTGTTTGTGTTGAGATATGGGGTTCAGCACGGAGGCTAACACGAGAAATCTGCAGCTCCACAGAAATATATAATTAATTTAAACTCACCACAACACTTTCCCACTCAAATAGCACACTTGTCAAGACTTGTAGTGATAATATAGATGTAAAAAGTGCAGCGGTTGACTCCCTCCGATATGTAAACTATGTGTGGATCTTAGAAATATAGACTGGCAAACTGCAGCTCCATCTCTAAGTCTTTATCGTAGGTTTCCTTACTGACATGATGACGTAATTTGTTTCCAGCTGAAGCCCTACGTGACTCTACTGACATCTGAGGAGGTTTCTTCCTCCCTCTCTGTCAGTAGTGTTAGTGAGAGAATGGCAGCATTATGCAACGGGCAGCCTCAAGAGGAGGCTTTTTATCCTCACTGTGTGCAAAACACTCTGAGACCTTAAATAAACCAGCCTGCTCACTGCCTCTGTGGAGCCTTTTTTTAGTCCGTGAGTCTTTGGTGTAATCCAGCGTACTACTCTCACATACCAATACACATGATGACCTGCTGAGAGCAGTGACCCTTAGGATATCTGGCCCTGTTTGGACTTCATCACGTTCATCTTGCTACTGCTGCTGAAACATGCTATGCCTCATCATTAACATGCCAGTATTCCTACCTGCTGCTTGTATAAAGCTTGACCTCTCATACGGTGGAAGTTGCCTTCTCCTTGCACCTGCCACACTGAGCTGTCCAAGTCTCCACCTGACACATAACTAAACCAATGCAAGCTTGTAGAGAAATACAGTGTCTGGTAGTAATCAGTGTTTTCGGAGTGGTCCCATAATGACTCCTAAAAAATGGAAATAAGTTGGCATTTTCCACTTTCTGTTCCCGCTTCTTGAAGTTAAGTGTGGTTAGATTCCTGAAACAGGGTTTTTATTTAACACAAGCTGAAATGATGTTAACGTTGTACAACATAAAACATCAGTAATTTCTCGACTCGTGAATTTTGATTAAAATGTAATTTGCCACAGATTTTATTCTCGGAAATAGTCTTAAACCCAATGGAAAAATCCCATTTGCTTTTTGTCGAGGAAACCAGGGCAATGTTAGTTTTTCTGGTTGGCTTACAAACATGTCGTCCTTACAGCGCTCTAATCGAGAATAAAAGTAGATCTATCCTGTTGTCTACGTCGCAGAGCTATTGTTAACGTCTGTCAGGAAATCCTACCAGATTAGATTAGAGTCATACCACTTCATTGTGTGTGTGTGTGTGTGTGTGTGTGTGTGTGTGTGTGTGTGTGTGTGTGTGTGTGTGTGTGTGTGTGTGTGTGTGTGTGTGTGTGTGTGTGTGTGTGTGTGTGTGTGTATAGTGTGTGTGTGTGTGTGTGTGTGTGTGTGTGTGTGTGTGTGTGTGTGTGTGTGTGTGTGTGTGTGTGTGTGTGTGTGTGTGTGTGGTGTGTGTGTGTGTGTGTGGTGATGTGTGTGTGTGTGTGTGTGTGTGTGTGGTGTGTGTGTGTGTGTGTGTGTGTGGTGTGTGTGTGTGTGTGTGTGTGTGTGTGTGTGTGTGTGTGTGTGTGTGTGTGTGTGTGCTGTGTGTGTGCGTGTGTGTAGTGTGTGTGTGTGGTGTGTGTGTGTGTGTGGTGTGTGTGTGTGTGGTGTGTGTGTGTGTGTGTGTGTGTGTGTGTGTGTGTGTGTGTGTGTGTGTGTGTGTGTGTGTGTGTGTGTGTGTGTGTGTGTGTGTGTGTGTGTGTGTGTGTGAAAAAAAAAAAAAAAGTTATATCCCATACAGTATAGCTTTCAAACCACAAACAGATGTATCTGCAGCTCGATGTCAACAACTCTCTAGCTGACATTGCATGATTATATTGTTTTCAGTCCTTTCCTTCCATGCATCTAAAAAAATAAAAAATATGTATAAGAGAAATGTTCACTGTGGTTCCTGGTACATTAGACATAAAATATGTTTCCTGCTATTCTTTAATTATCTAAAACTTTGTATTTCTTATGCGCTACATCTGAGTGAGTGACAGCCGGCTCCATCCACTTAAAGGAGAGAGACAGGCTAATCCCTCTGTTCTAACTCTGGGTATAATGAGATGTCAGAGCTATGAAAGATGCCAGTTCTCACTGCCCTTTCCATGTGCTAAGCTCCGTGGAGGCACTACCTTGGATTCTGTTGACCCTTAAGGTGCCATACACATGGAGACATGACCATTGTAAAGGTTTCAGCCAAAACTACTCCATCTGATTTTTAGTTTTTTTTAAATTAGAAAATAGCCCTTCTTTTCCCCGTAAGACGTAAGAAGAGAGAGAGAAAACGACACTCAGTGGGCATTGGACACATTTCTGGTTGGACAGCAACACAAGATGCTAGTTGTGGACCTGTTTTACTGTTTGGCTAAAGAGGAAACCTGTTGTTCTCTTTGTACTGAGTGAGACCTGATGGATGAGGGAAGTCTCAGAGTTCATGCTGAAAAGGAGGAGAAATCCACCTCTGGAAATCTACTAGATTCATTATTCCCTGTAAGCTTTTTAAACATAATCTTGTTGAAGGGCCAAAGAAATGATACGATTGACTTTGTGTCTCTTTGGGAAAGTGTTTGTCATAAACAAGAGAGTGGAATTCCCTCTTGCTTTCCTTTCTCACGGATGTGAATGTTTAACCTACCGTAAAAGAGTAACACAGACAGAACAGACTGAAGGCACGGTTGTGAGTGCCCGAGGCAGCGGGTGGAGGCTGCAGTGCATCCCTCCAGGCAGCAGTGACTCGCACTCAAACACACAGACGCTCAGATGAGGGAGGAGTAGGAAAGAGAGGGAGTGGCATTTGAACAGACGGCACTTCTTCACTGAGGAGCGCAAATGAGTGCAGCCTGTCAGACGGTCTGTCACTGAAAAGCGGCGGGGAAAGACCCGAAGCCGCCTTTTGTCTCCTTATGTCCCTTCACTGTTTCTGGAGGCAGATGAAAAGGAGGTAGCTCCTGACGGGGAGGCCTTCGTTTTGGTGTCGGTCAACAGGATGCATCTGAAGGTAGAACACATTCATGAGGCCGTGATGAAGATGCTACCGTATTTTGTGGAGAACGCTGTGCTGACCCAGAGTGAGATAAACCGCATGTGAGTCAAACCTTCTCTCTTCTGAAATGGGGTTTGAACTTGAGGAAATAAGGTCTGTCTATGATGAGATTTGAGATCCAACACTAGGTTTGGACCTACTGCTCAGTGGTTGTGCTTTTCAGATTAGAATTAGGTTTAAATAACTTGCTGTTTATATATTGGTAATTATTGATCTACTGTAAATGTTTGAATGGTTGATGGGTCATTTTGAAACAGATGCTATGGTGTCATTTCAGGCTAGCAGATTATCTCCAAACATGCCCACCTGATATGAGATAGTGGACTTCAATCAAAATAAGTTTGCCTCCCGTGATAGCTGAAATGCAGTGGTGCACAAATGACTGTATTAGTGATATTTCAGGACTGTTCAGCCATATACATTTTCATCGTAGTCTGGAAAAGAGGTATATATGCTATATTGTTCTATTTTGGAATCATTGAGCTATCTGGCAAGCTTTTCTGTCATAGTCGTTGTTTGCTTTGATACCAGATGTATTTTTAGCCCTCGTGTTTGTGGAGAAGTTGATAGCATAGTGCCGCAGGTCAAGATCTGCGGCCGTTTAATTATGACGTCTGAACAAAGACTGTAAATCAATAGGACAGCTCTAAATTTACACATGAAGAGTGCAAGTTTGATGTGTTTTTTTCTCTGGGAAGTTATCATCTATCCAAGGCTTATCTGAGGACTAAAGGTTAGTTTAGTTAAAATAGGAAAATAAGCAGCTGAGAGTTGTACACAGTGCTGAGCAGTGAAAAGACTGAAGCCTTCTTCTTGCTCTTGCCACCTTCCCCTCATATTATCCATCATTCCCTGACAGTGGACCCTCCTGACAGCCTCATAAATCTCAAACAGAGAACAGAGACTGACACAGAAATCCACCAAAGTGAGACAAAAGCTTGTTGAGAAGTGTCCGCCCCCGTGCTTTGTCAATGTGGAACTTTTCCCTCTGCTCCGGGGGCGAGGGAATTTATTCTGAGGTGCACAAAACGAAATCCATTGTTCCCACAAAATCATCTGTTTGTCCCTGGCCTGTTCCTCTGTACGTAGGTTTTGAAAGTCGGATCAGAGAGAGCAGAAGGAGGGAACAGTTTCAAAGCTGAATACAAAAATGTGATGGTGAAAGACTTTCATCGATACCTGTTTAAACGGCCAATGTCCATGGGTTGATACTAGTAGGAAAGTCACAAACATGTCTAGTAGTGACAACTGTGGATTCAGATTATGACTTTTTTTCCTGACTTGTCAAACTTAAGGTATCATCAGTTAAAAACAATATGAAGCTGTTATTAGTATTGCTCTTTAAAGCAATTAGCTAGTACCTACTTAAAGATGTCCTGGTTTGCCAGACTGCACACACAGAATATGTGTAATAGGTGCAGGTGCTCCACCCTTTTATTATGAATGTGTGCACATTGTTTTTCAGTCAAATGGAATGATTGAATTCAGCCCAAAGGAAAATCCTCGCTTGTTTTTTATTGCTATTCTCAATTTATGTCATCTGTTGACAGCTCCAAAGGCTAACCTGTAAAACTAAGGGATTTTACAGGCAGGTGTGAACCGGTAATTGCTGCTTTTTCGGCAATTGTGAGACTTAATTATCACAAACAACTGCAGTTAAGTCAATTATTTTAGTCTGTGTTGCATTACAGCAAGCCAGCAGAGAACTGACAAGTCAAATCTGAGCGCGGCCCATGCAGCAGAAAAAAGACAGATAAGCATTCAGGATCAAAGCTTGATTCACGGCCGCTGCAGACCTGAGGTCTGCCTCTGTAACGTGGCAGCTGGGCTTTTCCACTCAGCTGCTGAGGTAATTCTACGGCTGCAGGCGGCCATGATTTATGCTCATCTCTCTGGCTAAGACTACTGAACTGTCCTGTTAAATCTGAATATTGAATTTGTCTTGTGTCCCATTTCTCAGCCTCACAGTCCAACCAACCGGCTCGGATGTTTTGCTGAGTTGCTCTGCGGCGTGGTGTCTGATGTATAGCGTCTGTGTATCAGTGCTTGTAACTGCTCTTTCCCATTTGTTTCGCAGCCTGAGTGAGAGCTACTTTATGGTGAAGGGCGCTGCTCTCTTTCTGCAGCAGGGGAGCAATGAGGGACAGAAAGCACATCCTCACCACAAACATGCAGGTAAGAAACCCAAAAGCACAACCTGTTATCCACATCATTTTCTAAATGTAGGGTTTTATCTAATTCATCTTTTGTGTGTGAAGAGTTGATGTGATTTACTTTGTAACACTACAGCAAATGTTTTGAGCTGAGGGGAGAAGAATGGAGGCTGCTTTGTTTGATAAGTATGTTCTAGACGTATAGCTTGAGAAGATTGAAGTTTAAATCCAGCTCATGGTAGCACTGTGAGCAAAACCTCTGTTGACGATTAGAAGAGGCCCTGATTGTTTGCATTACCTTGTGTGTCCTCACTCACTGACCAAACCTTTCTGAGTAAAGGGTAAATCGGGTGAATGTACAACACTTTGCTCTGCACCCTTTGTGCCTTGCATGTGTCCTTTTGTTTAAAGCACATTGAGTTTGAGCTGACCCCGCCTCAAATCCTGTGTCCAGCTTCTTATGTGATTACAAACTGACAAAACACAACTTATGGTTTCAGATGATTATATGAAAATTAAAACATAGCTATGTATATTATATTCAGTTTCTTTCAATAACTCCCCCTCAATCCAACACACTGGGTCAAAGTCTGTTTTGGCAGTGGTGGCCTTCTTTATCCACTCTATCAAACCCTTATTTTAGCCAGTTTTCAAAAACATTTGCCCCGGGGTAATAGTTTTATCATCGCCCAGCAACTGTGGGCCTGAGAAAAAAAGTAGGCAGTTGGGTCACTTTTGCCAAGTGCTTGATAAAGGTGTTCCTGCTCTGTAAACTGGTATCCTAACATCAGTAATTTAAACAAGAATCAGGTATCTTCACCCGCCAGTTTTGAGGAAATAAACATGACATGCCAGAGTTTATATACATTTAGATATGATACACTTACCTGAGGTTCTCTGAAGCCACACTAATGTGTTGTGGAAATTGACTATTTAGGTGTGTCCTAATTGATGTTTTCTTTGACATACAAGTTAGCTATTCCCCTTTGGGAGAATCAGTGTAATCCACTCATACAGAATAATATGTTATAGGAAATGGATGTAGTTTATGATGTAGCAGGAAGTGAGTTGAACTGGTTTGAACCTCTCGCCTCAACATGGACACTTGATACTGAATTGTCTGCAGATATATTTATGTTTCTGTGTAGTGCTGTTGAATGTTGCAGCTGTTATTATTCAGAGCAGATGCCCTCTTGGCTGCCACAGAGCCAGGACGAAAAACTAAGGCCACAATATCACTTGACTTTTTGAAATTGAATCCACTCGAATCCATCAAAACGATCATAACACCAATTACATGTTTTTAACCAGATGTTTTTGGTAGCAGATATTGAAAATGAAGCTATAGCTTTAACAGCATTCATCACATATTGGCGAAATAGTTTTTAGCATATTCCAAAAAGCTTTTCTTATCCTGACAATATGTGTTTTGCCTAGCATTGCATTTTTTATATTTAATATATAAAGAACAATTCACTACCCTTGTGACAGTTTCCACATGCATGTGCTCCAGTTAAAGATGCATTTGAATCAGTTTGCCAAACATCTGTTTTTGTTTTTGTAACCTAAAGTCATGCATTGTTAAAGTGGACCTATCATACTATATTTGAATAATATAGTGTAGGACCATACCTATATAAGGCATATTTATACTTTTTTTTTTTCAAAATACCAAACAGATCATGCATTTTAGCCATGCCTCATTTTGCTCAATTTGACAATTTCTAGCTCTGGGCAGATTCAGTGAGAACAGCACCATCTACTGGCCTGGCATATGTACTACAGCGTCTCCAGCGCTTTTGAACGGCAATGGCCGTGGCTGTCTCCTCCTGATTGGTGGAGTTGGCCCAATAGCCGTAGCACCACCGTCCTGACGTCAGGACAGTGTTCAAATCTGGATCAGTTTTTATCAGATCCGTTGCAGCCCCTTTTTTAGAGATTTGGGTATGGAGGAAAATAGAGAGGGTTGTGTTTTCTGACACTTGGTGAGTTCCCTGGAACACCGGGGACACATATTCATGTATAAAAGACGTACAAAAGTGCATTTTGCATGATAGGTCCCCTTTAAGTTATATCAGAGCAATCATTCTTAGGCTATACATTTTAACATAAACATAAAGAACTTTGAAATACTTTCAAACCGTAATGCAAAAACAGATGCATTATGTTAAGACATGGACCAGAAAGAAGAGAAAATGACCAAAGACATATTCTGGAGAAATATTAAACATGTTTGTAATTTTACTGAGAATACATGCAGCGGTTTTGTGAGATACAAAGATGGCATGAGTCATGACCTGCTGCTGCGGGCACTTTCTGGGTGTTTCTCAATCGCGAGTAAAGCTGCTTCAGAGCCACTATTTCAAGTATACTACGTCATCGAGTGCCGCCGAAGTACTGTTCCAATCTCCAGCATACTTGGAAATCTACCGAGCCCGGCGTACTCCGTTTGGAGAAATATCGAGTCTGCACATGAGTAGACTTCGCGGTCTTAAAATCCCCACAATGCTTTGCGCACGGACCAATTTCCCCAAAGATGTAAGGCGGAAGATGTAAGGCGGGGCCTCTCATATGACGCACACCTGCACACTTGCTAGCGTGTTCCACACTTCGTTTTCCGAATGGCAGGAAGTATTCTTGACTCGCTTCTGAAGCAAGATGCTCGGCAGACATGTGCTACCAAGCAAGCGTACTCGCGATTGAGAAACACCCTACGTTTCATGCCAGCAGCTGTTATAAAAACAGTCAGGATGACGTGATCCGTCTACCTGTTGACATATTTCAACATAGTTGGATCAGCTGATATTCTGCATTGCTCTGGGTCCACATCCACGCCCTGTTTTATTATCAATCTTCACTTCTAAAACGTCACAACAAATGCCAGCTGATATAAAAACATGTTTTAAGTAATGTCTCCAGGAAAATGGTTTTATTGTTAAACACAAGAGTGCATTGTAACACTTATTTGCACTTCACTACAGCAATGCTTTTAACTATACAAGCTTATTGTCGCCCCAGCATGTATTATGTTTTCCTTCATCATTGTGAAGAGGAAATATAGTAAATGTGTCTTTGGATCCTGTCTTTCAAGTGAAAAAGTGTCAGCTTGTATGACGAGGTAGATTTATAACCACCAGCCTGTGCTCGTCATGGAACATTTATTTCTTTATTATCTTCCTCAACAGGCGACTTACCTCAACACTTACAGGTGATGATAAACATCCTTCGCTCGGAGGACCGAATCAAACTGGTGAGAGACAACATAAGTATATGCATACATCAAAACACACACACACACATACACACACAAACAGGCCTATGACTAAGAACCTGGCACGACAAACCCTCCAGTATGCATTTTATTGTGTGCTCATTTGTTCACTGTAATTATTAGCTCATGAGAGCAGGTTTGAACGCACTCAGGAGAGCATTACCAAATGTTTCCATGGTGTGTGTGTGTGTGTGTGTGTGTGTGTGTATGTGTGTGTAAGTGTAAAGCTCAGTTATTAAATGTTATGTTCACCAGCTCTGTGCTTTCTTACATCCTGGGGACTCGTTCCCTTATAACTTCAAATTTGTATTCAAGTTTTTTTAAATTTTTGACACTTTGTTAGGCACAGATTTAGCAGATTCGGTGCTTTTAAAGGTTTTCGCTTCTCTACGGTATTTGCTGTTTTTTTACGATCAGATTTTCAAACTTTTATGTTGACTGGGCATGAAAAGCACACACTTGCCTCACTTTGCATTATTTTAATTAAGTATGGTTCAACCCACACGTTTGAAGTGTGATACTGAATGACTGGTGTTAGCTTTTATTCAACACACTTAAATTAAAGCGTGTTTATACCTAAAGTAATTACCTTTCAGAAACATTCTTTTCAAGATTCAATGCTTTTATTGCCATTTGCACATAGCTACAGTGTAGTTATGGCAATGAAAATCTTAGGTCACAGGCTCCTCCAACAGTGCAACACAATCAACCAGATACAATTGTGCAGAATAGTCTATATACAAGTAATTGGAATATTGATATATACAGGGTTCTTACGGTCATTAAAAACCTGGAAAAGTCATGGTAATTCAAAATGCTAATTCCAGGCCCTGGAAAAGTTATGGAAAACGATATGTTTCCCAAAGTTTTGGAAAAGTCATGGAAATGTAACTAAAGTTGCATCAAATATAATTTATATTTTATCTAATCGCCGAAATAGTAATACTATAATGATAATAAATACTGTATAGTATAGTAATGAAACGTAAAATGGCATTTAACTGTCGAGGTATTTTGCTGGTGAGAGATTTTAGTTGCTTTAGCCTGTAGGAGCTAGTAAGCCTACTATTTGATTACTATTTGATTTGTTTTAGATAGGCACAACATGTTTCTATGCAGACCTTATTTTCCTGTTCCATGTTAAAATAAACCATTTTCAGTGGTACCGCTGGAAAATTAGGTAAAGGTCATGGAGAAGTCATGGAAAATCATTGGTGAAAAAGTGTATGTACCCTGTATATATATAAGTTGCAAACAGATGTTATGGATGTTCTTTCAAAAGTTCAGGTGTTTAACAGTCTTATGGCCTCTTCCATAAATACTGCAGGAATTGAATGTTGTTTCCTTTGGTGGCTGTTCTCAGGCAACAACAGGAAACAGGATTTCTTACTCTTAGCCGAAAAGGTCTGGCTTTGTATTTGTAGTTAAACTGTGTGTTCACCGTGCAGGCGGTGCGTCTGGAGACAGCGTGGTCTGACCGGGTACGCTACATGGTGGTGGTCTACACCAGTGGGCGACAAGACACAGAGGAGAACATCATGCTGGGGATCGACTTCACCAGCAAAGACAGGTCAGAGTGAAGTGACTGTTATTTTGTATATATTGATTGTTGTGCTTTTATTTAGGTCTTAATGTGTGCATATGTATAAATGTGTCTTTGATTGTGTATATATATATATAGGTATATACTGTACATATTTGCATACATATTTTTATATATATTTGTTTTTGTATTCGGGATTGTGGAAAACGGAATTTCGATCTCTCTGTCTGTACACACAAATAAAGTTGACTGTGACTTTGAGTTAACCCTTTCTGTATGGGGGTCTATGATGGCTGTTTGCCTTTCTGTTAAATTAAACTAATGGTCTATTCATTAATTAATTAGTATTTTAATTTGCTTTGTGTTTCTAGTTGACTGGAGCTCCTAAACATGCACTGTACAATCAGAAAAAGTAACAATAGTGTTTGAATGTTGATGAATCCCCTCTATCAGCACCACGTGATGGTGTTTATTGTAGAAATCAACAGTACAGCGTTTTTTAAGTCAGGTGGATGATTATGACATAAATTATGATGATAAAAGCTGCTGAAAATATATGCAGTTCAACAATTTGATTCTGGATAAATTGCAGTTAATGTCACTCCTACATGGAAATAAGCTAAACAACATTACTGTAGTTAAGACATTTGCTAATAACAATATATATTATTACATCATAGAATATAAACTAGACACAATTAGAAATGGTCTTGCTTAAGCATGTTAAAAAAAGTCAGTGGGCAACGAATGTAAGAACATATTTGATTGTGTTTGAATATTTTATTGGCTAGTATACTAGTATAAGAATTATTGGTGAATATACAAATGCACTATGAAGGTAATTAGTGAATACACAAAGCTTATACAGACACCATCCTTCACCATTTGAAATGTAACAAAGTAGAAGAAAACCAGACAGAAAAGAATGAAAAAAAATAGGTATGTAAGTAAAGAAACCCCGCCCAGCCAGACGAACGCACCGGCTACCTAGACACACAACAGAAAACCAAAGTAAATCACACCTGATGTATTCCCTGCAGGGCTGCTCAGGACAGGATGCTGTATGTTAAACAGCAGCAATTAAAATGTTATCTTGCCATTACATGTGTCCCTGAGGATCACTTATTAGAGTCACTGATATTCATTAAGTAATCTAAGAATATAGCAATTACCTCAACACTGTGGAAAATGACATGTCATTTTTTCCTTGTGTTCGCCTGTTATTTATTTTTCTCTCCTCTTCCAGCAAGAGCTGTTCGATCGGCATGGCGCTGCCTCTGTGGAGTGACACAAAGATCCATCTGGACGGAGATGGGTGAGTTCTCTCTGTCAGTCTGACCCCCGCTGCAGCATTTAACCCAGCACTGATATTTCCTTTTTTGTTGTTGCACCAAGCACTGCAGCTACACCTGCCTGTCGAGATGAAATGAGACACACAGAGCTGCACTGTGCTCAGGGGAATAACCATCTGTTTTCTTTGCTCCTCAGGGGTTTTACTGTGAACACGGCAACTCGGACTCATGTCTTCAAACCCGTGTCAGTGCAGGCTATGTGGTGAGTAACAAGCAACCTCTGGAGCCACAGTGGCTGTCAAAAGAAATGTAGCTTCATGACACACCACAATAAATCTTCTGATAAACACATTTGCGACTGTGTGAGGCAACGCTGAGTCATCCTGCCACCTGCTGACTTGAAAATGCATCTGCAGAGAAGTGCAATATGTGCAATATATATGCCGTTGATAACTGTGCAATATATACATGGCTGCTAAATCCTCAGAACTGTTACAGGATGTGTATTTTGTAAATTGTGTAACTTTTTTTATTGTAATTTTTGTATCTTTAATACTTTTTTACGCATGTTTCTTAGTAACAATAAGCTGTCTTTGGCTCTTTTCTGCTGTACCAATGTAAATGTCCCCTCTGTGGGACTAATAAAGGTATTCTGATTCTGAAGTGTATTGAGCCCCTAGCACAGATAGACATTTAAAAAAAAATTCCTCACAACGTTTGACTCTGACTTTTATCAACTACAACCATGACCTTTATCTTTTCCAAATGCACTGTAGGTCCGCCCTGCAGGTGCTGCACAAGGCCTGCGAGGTGTCCCGCAGGTATAACTACTTCCCTGGGGGCATGGCTCTCACCTGGATGGGCTACTACGAGAGCTGCATTGCTTCAGAGCAGAGCTGCATCAACGAGTGGAACGCCATGAAGGACCTGGAGATCACGAGGCCGGACTCACCCACCATGTTTGTGGAAAAGTCAGTCAACACAAACTTCAATATGATTCTTTATGTGATCACTTAAAGCAGGGGGGTCAAACTCAAATACACAGTGGGCCAAAATAGAAAAATGGGTACTAGTCGAGGGCCAGACTGGTTCAATGTTTATTGCAAAACTTATTGAAATGACTTATTGCACATATTAAACCTGGAACTAACAAAGCTTAAATGATTGCCTATAAAAACAACATTAAACATTAAATAATCAGTTGCATTCATTTCTTATGGCTCTATCTGCAGCTTTTCCGGAGTCATTTCTTATGATTACATTTTTCCACAGGCCAACAGCAGCTTAAAAAAAACTATTTCCCTCAAAGAAAAACCAAACATGCCCTGTTGTCTCAAGAAACAAAGTGCAGAAGGAAACATTCATTGAAACTCAGTTTGCTGCTCTGATGCTAGTTCAAGCCAGATACTTGGCATCTCATCTTGGGTGCAAGTTCATCAATGTTTGGGCTCAGGCTCTGAGCTGAGGAGATCCTCATGATTGAGTGAAGGTGTGCGTGCAATATACCGGATCTAATAGTAATTTAAAATTATCCTGCGGGCCGAAATTAAATCCACCACGGGCCTGATTTGGCCCCCGGGCCTTGAGTTTGACACATGTGACTTAAAGTAATCACACTTCGACGGCTGTTTAGATAGCTTTGCATTTCAGGAACAACTGAAATTGTGTGGAATTTTAACGAGACTTCATCTTTGGTAGGCCTTCGGAAAGAGAGAGGACAGGGTGCCTTATTAAAGCCAAACTCAGAAGCATCATGATGTGCAGAGACCTTGAGAACATCACCTGCAAAGAGGTAAATATACAGTAGTACTAGTACATACACACACACACACACACACACACACACACACACACACACACACACACACACACACACACACACACACACATTCAAATAACACTGCTTTGCATTTATTTTCTGGTGTGCTTACATTTTTGCTCTCTTACAGGGCTGCCTTTTTTTACATGTGAAGATCTATTGAGGTTTAACTGATAGACATTATCAACCAAAACATATTTGGTAACAATAACGGAATGAAATCGATGCTATTCTTCAAACAGTCTGGTGCAGCGCTCTATTATTATTATAAATCACACCAGGGCTACTTCGGGGAAACGATGAGGTCAAACATCATCACCAAATATTTTCTGTTCTAGCTCAGCAAAAAAGACTAAAACACCAAATCTGATAATACCCTTTGCAATTACTTTTGACTTCAAATTATTTTTCTATTACAATTGAAATCCTGAAATCTCTTTATTTACATTTTTGGGAAACACTGATAAAGCTTTTTCTTCAACTGTGCACGAATACAGGGTTTAAACAGAATGAATAGACATTCACATCTACAACAACACAATAGTAAACCCTACACAAGAATAAACAAATACTGTGTAATTGTCTTGTCAGATCCGTACAGAGTTGGAGCAACACATGAACTGTAACCTGAAGGAGTACAAAGAGTTCATCGACAATGAGATGCTGCTGATCCTGGGCCAGATGGACAAACCCACACTCATCTTTGACCATGTCTACCTGGTAAAAAACCCATACTGTCTCTTAGATATGTTGGTGAATGTAAGAGACAGTATGCGTCATTCACAGGAAACTACATATGTAACAGATATGTTGGTGAATGTGTTACATTATGTAGTTTCCTGTGAATAACTGAGATTAAAAGGGAAGAATGCGTCCATGTGAACTGACCCGTCTTTGGAGAAACAACCATCTTCAACAGAAATGAAAATACACTCAATCCAAACAATATCTTTCTTCATTTGATTTTAGGGATCTGAATGGAACGCATCTAATTTGGAGGAGCTCCAAGAGTCCGGGTAATTTATTTAATATTATGAAGGGGCTAAGATAACATGCTAAAATCATATTGTCGTTATGATCCGAGCAAGAAAGAATGTTGTTGATGAGCTAACATTATCTTTCCTCCCCAGGGTCGGCTACATCCTCAACATTACCAGAGAAATAGACAACTTCTTTCCAGGCACTTTCAGTTATCACAACATCCGCGTCTACGATGAGGACGCCACGGACCTGCTGGCTCACTGGAACGAGACGTACAACTTCATTGTAAAAGCAAAGTGAGTCCTTAGAGGGAAAGAAAACATGTTGCTTATGCATCTCATGTTTCTCTTGGCTATCCTCATTTGTCAAGTTCAGGGTTCTTACGGTCATTAAAAACCTGGAAAAGTCATGGAAATTCAAAATGCTAATTCCAGGCCCTGGAAAAGTTATGGAAAACAATATTTTTCCCAAAGTTTTGGAAAAGTCATGGAAATGTAACTAAAGTTGCATCAAATATAATTTATATTTGATCTAATCGCCAAAATAGTAATACTATAATGATAATAAATACTGTATCGTATAGTAATGAAACGTAAAATGGCATTTAACTGACGAGGTATTTTGCTGGAGAGAGATTTTAGTTGCTTTAGCGTGTAGAAGCTAGTACGCCTACTATTTGATTTGTTTTAGATAGGCACAACATGTTTCAGACCTTATTTTCCTGTTCCATGTTAAAATAAACCATTTTCAGTGGTACCGCTGAGAAAGAGTAATTTTAGGTCATGGAAAATTAGGTAAAAGTCATGGAAAAGTCATTGAAAATCATTGGTGAAAAAGTGTATGAACCCTGCAAGTAATTAAAATCTTAGTTTCCGATTTAGAAAGTTTCCGATTTACTTTTCAACCTGTTGTTGCAAAGTATTCTGATCATTTATCTGACTGAATAAGTGGCTCATTGTGAAGGTAAACAAAATGTTATATGTTAGAAAGGTTTAGCATGAACACTTTTACTTAGGAGTTTTTTTCTTGAGTTTTCAGCCACTAGTACCACTAATTTAACATCCTTAGATGAACGGAACAAGCTACATCGACTGAGAAATCATAAGATGTGGTTCAATTTATCAGAAATAGATATTTTGTGGACCTAAAGGTGAATATTTATTATATATATTTATTATTATTAACTAAATCCTCCCCCATAGAAAGAACCACTCGAAGTGTCTCGTCCACTGCAAGATGGGCGTCAGTCGGTCCGCCTCCACTGTCATCGCCTACGCCATGAAGGAGTTCGGCTGGTCGCTAGAGAAGGCCTACAACTTCGTCAAGCAAAAGAGGAGCATCACACGACCGAACGGAGGCTTCATGAGGCAGCTGGCCGAGTACGAGGGCATCCTGGATGCTAGGTACTGTGCGTGTGCGTGTGTGGGTGTGTGTGGGGGTGGGTGTGGGTGCGTGTGTGTGGTTTGTTCTCTCAGTGGACCTGTTTTTTAACTTATGCTCTCCTTGTGTATTTCCAGTAAACAGCGTCACAACAAGCTGTGGCATCCAAACGCTGACTGTGAGATGTCCGAGGGGCAGCAGGGCTTGTCTCAGTGTTGTGGGGGGGAGGGGGGCCACCTGACCCCAGAGCCGGGGATGTCTCCGTGCTGCGAGGAGGCGCTGTCTGATAAGGGAGCTGTGTGTCCGTCTCCGCGCAGGGCTGTTGCCCTGGAGGTCGACCCCGCGTACAACAACTACTATTTCCGCCGGCTCTCTGACTCAGCGCTGGATAGCGAGCCGTCCACGCCTGTGCGCGGCCCCCCCCCTTATCGGCATGGAGAAAGTCTTTATAGAAATTGACGATGTGGAGAGGGACGCTCTGCTCGATGATGAGGCCTTTGACAGCCGTGAAGGCCCGCCGCTCCCTCCTGTAGGGCCCACAGCCGATGGGACCGCTGCACAGACCAGCTCTCGGGGCCCCGAGGCCCTGGAGGAGCTGCGGCTGAGGCTGGAGTTCAGCACAGTGGAGGAGGAGGATGAGGAGGAGGTGCAAAAGGAGGAGGCAGAGATGGAGGTGCTCATGCAGCCAGATGATGGAGGGGGTGGAGAGGGAGGAGGAGGAGAGGAAACACAAGATGTGGACACAGAGGGGAACGGGATGGATCTGGCAACCCTAAATGAAAACTCCAACAATAACAACCATTTGAGCTCTCCACGTCCCCTAAATGTAAGTTTGTGGTAACTAATACAGCTTCATTTTAGAATGAAAATGCTGTTACCAATTACATAAATCAAGTTTTTTTTAAAAGACCAATTACCTCCAACATTTTTTTTTCTTTCTTTTCTTCATTTAGGGAAAAGCTTCCTCCCACCATACTCTCTCCTGGAGTGATTCCAAGCTGAAAGAAGACTCTCCACCCTTGGTTTCTAAGCTTTGCCTTAACCCCAGTCCTCCTGAAGTACCAAGTGCTTCATTCCCACTTTCCCATACCTCTTCTGAAGGCCATCTGAAGCCTTCCCTGAAGTCTTCAGTTGGACTGCTGCGCCCTTGTGGCCCTCGGTGTGACTGTGCCAACTGTGGTGCCCCCCCGCCTGCAGCTCTCCTCCACAGAGATGAGCAGCACTTAGCGGAGCCGAAAGGCAATAGTGATATAATAAAAGTAAAGAATGAGAGTCAGAAAGGTATACATGCAGCTGCATCGGAGGCTGTCCCTGAGCTGATGACACTGGATTTGGAGGAAGAGAAGCTTGCTGTGGCTCTCTGTGTGGGCCACCCACAGGAGACCCTGCTGCAGCTGCAGAGGTCCGGGCTGGTCCGCCGCCGCGCTGAGAGACTCGAGAGACTTTCAGGTCTGTCCAACGAGAGCTCGCTTTCTCTGAAGCCTTTGCACACATGCCAAATGTCAGGAAGCAGCCCTTTTCACACTGAGGGGGAAGAGTTCTCTGGCTTTCCTAAATCTTCTACGCCATGCCATGTGCGGTTAGAGCCACTGGTGGTGCCGCTGAGCAACGAAGCCTTGTTGGGAGTGGTGGGGTCCGGGCTGCTCACACCCACCTCCTCGCCTCACGGCTCCACCCTGACTCGCAGCTCCAGCAGCGACAGCCTGCGCAGCGTGAGGGGGAAGCCCGGGCTGGTGCGGCAGCGGGCACAGGAGATCGAGACCCGCATGCGTCTGTCCGGCCTCACCGTGCCCTCCAGGCTGAAGCGCTCCAACTCGCTGGCCAAGTTGGGCAGCATCAACTTCTCCTCGGAGGACTTGTGTTCCGCCTGCTCCTCCGATGCAGGGACACTGCTGCTCCTCTCGCTGTCCCCAGAGCCAGACCCCGGCCTGCAGTGGGACCCCCCCTCCACCCCCGCTCTGCCCCGGCCCCGCAAGGACCTGCACACTCCAGAGAGATCACTACCAGTGGAGCCCCGAAGCTGACACATCATGCAGAGGTTATCAACTCCACTCATCCCCTCATCTGTAAGGGCTGGAGAGTCAAAAGAAACTAATGAAAACAAAAAAAATATGCCAACTGTTGTCGTGAGGAGTGTACACTCTCTTTGCCACGTTGTTTCTCAAACTGCTGTTCACAGTGATGAAAGTCATATTGCTGTATCTAAGTGTGTAAAGCCATCAGTTCACCTCTAACTTAGTTTGATTCATGGACAAACAAGTGCCTTACCTACAGTATGAGACCAGAGGCACAGAGCTGTGTTGGACTGCAGGATGAGGCGCTACGAGACGCTCTATAACCTTTAACTTCACAGCTGTGAGCACCTGACATGTACCAAATTGTGGTATCCATTGGCACTTAGATTATTTTTTAACCTGTCTGGTACAAAGTGGTAGCCTACATTGCTGAACTTCCCTCAATGGAGCTTGACAAAAGCAACGTGTTTCATAAATGTAGAGTTGTTTACCGCACAGTTTTATGTTTTAGTCGTAGAGGGTTGTAAAATGTAATGGTTACCTCATGTTGCGTTCATGAAGCTCTTTCTCAGATGAACACCGGGCTAGAGTTTAATTCAGTTATTTTGCTGATGTCGATTCAAAAGTGAGGAAATCAGTTTTGAGGTGTATTTTAATGTGTGACTGTGTGAGTCTGTGCGTGAATGAATGGGATCGAAGCGAGAAGGTTGTGACTTTGTTTTGCCAGAGGCATGCTCACTGTTTTCGACAAACAGAACAGAAACATTTCTGAGTTTGTTGTTCCTTTGCACTGCTTTTTTTATCGAGTGAATACCGGTACACAAGCAAGCTTTTCTTCCAAAATAACATGAGAGTAATGTTATTGACCTCATCATTCCCTACAGTTCTTAAGAGAGCACAGTCAGGAGTCACGATGCATGGCTTCAAATCAAGAAACAAATCTCCGATGTCACAGGAAATATGGATTGATGGCAGTCAAATCATAAAATGTATGTGAAGCTGAAGTTATCTTTTGACAAGATATGATTACAAACATTAGCATCCAAACCTTCTTTACCTTAAATCAGCTCATCCTTGAGGGTTGCCAACATTTTAAACTCATTTCTGCTTTTTTTTTTTTAAATGTGAAAGACCAAAGTTCTTTAACCGACTCGACAAATTGAAAACACCATTTAAGCTGTTAAAAATAGGTGAACCATAATGTCAATCAACCATGTGCGTATTTAAGTGCTGTCACGTCTTTTTTTGCACCTTTTGGAAAAACGAAAGAGGCTCAGTGAAGTCGCGAGGCTCATAGCTGTTAAGCTTTTACGCTCAAATCATCAGTGAGTTTGAAAGCTTCGATCACAATAGGTTACTTCACAGTTTTGTAACCTTTTTCTTTTTATATTTAAGTATGCAGTAACTTTTGTACTGTACATTGCTGTAGTTCGAATGCATATTGCACTTTTTATGTTTGTCAAAATAATGTACTGTATGTGTTAATTATGGAAAATAAACATTTCTTTACATAATAATAATAATAATTCCTTACATTTATTATAGCACTTTTCCAGATGCTCAAAGCGCTTTACAAATACACATGTAACGGTCATGTACTGTGGACAATACCCACAGGAGCAAATTCAGGTGAAGTGTCTTGCCCAAGGACACAACGGCTTTACAGACGCAGCGGCGGCGGGTTTCCAACTGTCCCCAACGCCCCCTTGATCTGATGATCAACGCACAGCCCACTCCGCCCATCTTCACACCTCAAAGTTATCAATGCGCTTTACAAGTACATTACACACATATTATACATGTAACGGCTTTACAGATGCAGCAGCGGCGGGTTTCGAACTGGTGTTCCCCAACTTGATCTGATGAGCAACGCACAGCCCACTGCACCACTCCGCCCATCTTTACACCTCAAAGTTATCAATGCGCTTTTCAAGTACACATTACACACATATCATGCATGTAACGGTCATGTACTGTGGACAGTACCCACAGGAGCAAATTCGGGTGAAGTGTCTTGCCCAAGGACACAACGGCCTCACGCAGTGGTGGGTTTCGAACTGGAGTTCCCCAACGCCATCCTTGATCTGATGATCAACGCACAGCCCACTGCGCCACTCCGTCCCAATATACCAGGTTTTTTTCTTGTGAACACAATTTAACAAAACTATTGGTATTGGATATACACAAACAATAAAATGGGATAGTTAATGACCCTTAATGATATGAATGCTGTGTTTTGCAGCCTTCCTGAAGAGGGAAACTATCATAAGCATATCTGAGCAGTAAGTAAACTTTGATGGTGTGTGTCCTGAAATTACATCATCGTGCCCCCATGTATGTTTTGGCAGTGGAGAGGTTTTCTACCAGCGAGGTTATATAACGTTTTGCTTCCCGTCACTGTTTGCATGACATCAGTGAATTACTTGAGTTACACACTCTTGTTCCTCCTGTTTTATATGACTGCGTGTCTGCACCATGAATGCTAGCCCTGTGTACAGTAGAGGATGTGTTGGCGTTGCATTGAGGCAGTTTGTCATGTTTTGTGTGTGAGTTGAAACTGCTTTTCATTTTTTTTTGCATGAAACCTGAGACCTGAAATGTGAAATGAAAAATCATGTGCTAAGTTTTGACTTACTGTAAACTTGTAAAACATTTAAATGACAGCAGGGCTAAATTAGAGGCTTCATTAGTTTGCCAATGAGCTTGTGGAGTCTTTAATTCGAAACAGATTGCCTTTTTGTCTAGACAACCTTAAGAGGGACATGTAACACTTTTCAATGTGAGGACTGCCTGCCTGTCAGCGCAGCAGCCTTCTTAACCCCCTCTTCCCCTTCTTCTGCTGGAGAATTATTGGCTGACGTACCTCCACTTGTGTTTTATTATCTGAGGACGTATCCTGTTTTGGACATCACTATGGAGACCAAGAAAAACAAAAGGATAAGGTCTGAGCTATTTTTCAGATAATTTCCTTCACTCCTGGACGTACCCAGATTGGCTAGAATTACTCACCATTTATCCCAGACACAGGCGTGCTTTTACCATGTAGCTTCCTGGACTGTAGCAGTAAGGACTGTGACATCAGCATGCAAACATGTTGGGTAAGGGGAAACATAGAAATGGGACATTCCTTGTACTCAATCTTTGTTTTAGAGTCTGCTTTAACACTATCATCCACTTGTATTTCCCTATTTTGATATAAGGTTAAAAGGTCACCACCTATGTTTACAAAATGTCAGCTCCAAACATTTACAAAAACACATTCTCCACGTACCTGAATCAAGCAAATCAACGAGTTATTTACGATCATTTCTCAAAACAGCAAATAGCAACAGTGAGTTTCCCCTGATTGTATTAGTCAAATGAGCTGTGACATCACATGGATGTAATATAAGGCTCCCATTGCTTGTGCATTTGAGGGAGGACTAAACATCAGCAAACAACCAACAAAGAGCACTCTGTCGGTCCTGAGGGAGAGCGGACAACTCGGCTACACGTCTAACTGGTAAGTGACAGCCGAAACATATGATAGGAGATCAATATTATCTGAATCTTCCTTGTAAAAAGAAGCGAGCCGTGATCTGCCAGGCCTGTGCCCAGCTGGTGTTGTACTAATCAGAGTTCAGGAAAAAAATGATAAAGTGTCTATTTTCCAAATGCTGCAACTTGTGATAGATTCCTGGTTCATTGGTTTTGAATTCCTGTGTGTCCGAGTTTGTTGAGGCTGTGGAGCAGAGCACATGCTGATCAAGTGATCCGCCTCGGGAGTTCATGGGGGGAAGAGACGGGATAACAGAGCAGTTGTTACCAGGGTTTTACGGCCTGAAGGGAAGGGGATCCCCACACTGGTTGAAAAAAATAGGTGCAGCTAAATCAATGAATGCAAAATCTACTGATCTCTACCATCAAGAGAAGGCGAGACACTCAAGGCAAAAACATTTGTTTTCTCATGCAATGGAGAAGGACTTAGGCCTATTTTGATTTCATAACATGTCTCCTTTCAGACTAGTGAAAAGAAAACATCGAAAGTGCCCATTTAGATGTTTTAATCCACTTTGTCTATATTTGTGTTTGGAGATTTCTCCCAAATACACAACATTTTACAATCAGATAATATAACTAATCAAGTTTTACTGGATGTAGTAGTAACACATTTCTACCTTATTTCCCTGTAATGTATTGCAGTTTACAAAACATATCTCGAAAGGCTGTTTTGTTCAAATGTGTTTTTCTTATTATTCACTGAGCCACATATCTCCTCTTCAGTAGAATTGAAATACATCAACTTCCTAACTTTGTTTTTTAGGTGTGTTCAGGAACCAAATTTATGTAAAACAACACCCTAAAAGCCGATGAAATTTGATTATTTGTATATATCTTTAGGTCTGTTGACAGTATTCTCCGATGTATTGATAGAAGTATGATAGAAGAAAATCAACCTTGAAAATCATTGGCTCTAAAATGTTTACAATATGAAAAAACATTTTGAACCAGGCTTTATCCAATGTTCTGTTCTGGTAAAGTATTAAAATAAGCAAGTATTTAATGGGATAATCCCTAAATTGTAATTTCAAACAAAACATTTCCAAACACTACAACAATTAATTATAAAAAGTAAAATACACAAATAATAGTGATATTTTCATGATGATATCTACTAACTTGATGAGTCCACATGATGACCGAGTGTTCTGTAACTAGCTTTATTGATGCCCTCACACACTATCTTTTTGTCTTGTCATCTTTTTTACACACACTCGCTCTGTCCCTCACTCATAATACCACAGCATGAAAACAATATGTGTGTATTTACTAAGACAGCGCTGCCTTCATTGTGAGAACATCAGCTGTGTGTCTGGGAGAAGTGGGGGCTGTCAGATGATAAGACAACAGCAGTCATATGTTGTCACACAGACTGGGCATGAGTCCATAGACAGGAAACAGACTCATGGTCCACATCATTGTTCATTGTGTCTCCCCATTTTCTCTGCTTACTGCTGCAGTCTAGTGGGTCTTTACTTCTTAAACAATTAGACTATCTCATGGAAAAGTTGAACTCTGCAAGAAGATTAGCCAGGTTTTTGCCCTATGTTCAATACCCCATCCTCCTGCTGTTACTAATACAAGGGTATTGTTCCTCTAAGAGGCAAGGTTACAAAAATGATCATCATAACAGGACTTATGGTTGAATAAACCAGGAAAAACATTCTAACAAACAATCTAACTTACATGTATAAAAAAAAAGTGCATGGAAACGATTTTCTGACCTGCAGTCATAGGACTTTGAAATGCTTTGAAAGAGTAATCAATTGGTTGGACTCCTGTTATCTGCTGCAGTGTTGATGCTCCCAAAACATTGATCACAGTTAATTAGAAATCAAATCAAATCTTTATCTCCATAATAATGTATGTTGCTTCTTTGTTTGTAGAAGTTGTAGCCAAAATGTGTTTGAAATCAATTTTTGGAAGTTGGGAATGGATTAAAAAACATACAATAATCTTGTTGTTCCGCAACCCTATACTTTTCAGCACAATATTCAAACATGATAACTATGTGAGGATCTACAGGCAAAATAAATATATACTTCTGGGCTAACATTGTCAACACGTGGCATGATATGGGAATATCAGTGTTTTGTTGTGAGGTTAACACCATGTCTTCTTCCACAGACCAGTATGGGGCAGAACCAGGATAAACTTGAAGGGGGAGAACAGGCCCTGGGTGAGGGATCGGAGGAGGCTAAACCGGGCCCTGACTCAGGAGCGGCAGGCAGTCATTCAGGGGATGTCATGGAGGGAGGAAGCTCCTGTGAGGAGGAGGAGGAGGAGGAGGAGGAGGAGGAGGAGGAGGATGAGGAGGAGGAGGAGGAGGAGGAGGAGGAGGGGGCTGGTAACTCCAGGAAAAATCTAGAGGAGCCAGACGCTCAGGACCTGGACGGGAGCCGCGGCCAGGAGCCAACAACACCTTCTAGTGAGAAGCACATAAATGTGTGGGTTAGTCCTTTTGCTGCAAGGGAGGTGAGACAGGGAGGGGCTGCAGGAAAGGAGGGAGCAGGAGGAGGAGGAGTAGGAGGAGGAGGAGGAGGAGGAGGAGGCAGGACGGCTCCACTGAAGACAGACAAGAACCTAAAGAGTAGTGTGAGGATTGAGGAAAGAGCCGGAGCACAGAGGCTTTTCAATCAAACCAAGAGAGAGAAGAAGACTGAGGTGCAGCTTCAAACATCATCAAAGATCAAGATGGAGCACCAGAACGAGGGGAGTGTCCAACTTGAGGAGATCCAAGAAGAAGACTTCTCAGCTGAAGAGTTGGATGAAGAGTCTGGGCCTGCTGCTACCTCAGGTGATGCAATTGAAAACACTGAAGAAGACTCTGTGAGGATGAAGATGAGCAGATGTGGAGATCTTGCAGGAAGTGAGTCGTTACTGTCTGTTCAACAAAATCAGCATGGCACCATCATGGCTGAAGTTGAAGATGTTAAACTCTGCACAGGAACAGTGGAGCGCTTGAGTGCGAGGAAGGAGCCGCCGACAGCTCAACCCCAACATCCTTTGAAAAACACACTGCAGAAAGAGTCTCTATTAGACCTGAGTGATACCATTCACTGTAGACCTGCAAAGAAGAGAACAGAGAATAATACAAAAGAGGAAGCATGTGAGGTGAAGCAAGTTTTGAACCTCAACTCTTCAACAAAACCAAAGGTCACTGAGACTGATGATCAAAGGGAGTCTGCAAGGCCCAATCAACAAATGGACACAACTGAAACAACCACGAACCAAAAGATCGATTTGCCAGCCGTTGAACCCAGTTCTATTTTGAAAAAGCTACTAAGGAGAGATAGAAAGGAAACAACAGAGCTATCCACCGATAAAATCCAGCAATCTGATGTAAATACATCTTCGTCAGTATGTGACAGGAAGGGGTTGAAAGAAAAACTGGCTGAAGAAAAACATGCAACCAAAGACCCTCATGTGGATATGAAGCAGACGGAAATGTATGACACTTTAACCTCAGATTGTCTTCAATCTCAGCCTGGAGTGATTGGTAACACATTGTGTGAGAACTCACTCATAAAATCCCTCTGTCCCAAAGATGATTGTCAGATTGCGGGGGAGAATATCAACTCAGCTGAGGCTTCAATCAATGAGAATATGGAGATAAAAGAAAACCTGTCTTCAGACAACTTACAATCAGCCGTCTCACATGAGAGAACGTCATGTGAAGTGAGTATTGTGATTTCTGAGGAATTTGCACCTTTATCAAAGTCTGATTCAAAGTCTCCCCCCACTAAAAGGGATGGACAAAGTGCAGATTCATGCAATGTACTTATTGCTGAGAAGACAGACACCAGAAGACCACCTCTACAAGTAAAGAGTGACCGTGAGCGCCCAGCTGATCTGCAGTTATCTGGCTCTGCATGCTCAGATGCACAACCTGTGAGGAGAAGGAAGGTGAAAAACTCCACTGAGGACACAGTTTTGGTTGCAGCTGGCACCGTTATCTCTGATGAAAGCCACCAGATCATGAAGGAGGATCTTAATATGAAACTTAAAGCAAATACATTGCCACAACAGCCTGATGAACAACCTGGCAAAGAGGGGAATGATGGTGTCTCAGTGAGAGATAAATTCCAAGGCAGCCCTAAATCCAGGCCTGTGTCAGCACTCATAATGGAGACCATTCAACTGCATGAAAAGCTGCAGCACCACGACCGGCCAAAGTCAGCTGAAGTAAAGTGTGATGAGCAGGGCCATTCTGTGAAGGTGGCACAGATGAAGGCGGCTTTTGACTCTGCTCAGAAATCCCCTGACAAGGCAATTGAGAGGAAGCCATCCATGAGAAAAGGTAAGGTTAAAATATGTCCTATTGCAAGAATAGTATCAAATGATATAACCCTAACCCTATTATACCAGGTTAACAGGGTGTCAAGTAAACTGTTAATGAATGAGTCAATTGATATATAAAAGCAATAAACCAATGTTATCCTGTTCCATTAACCGTGATAATTTGGGCAACCAGTTTCACCACAAACACTTGCATCAACCCTCATCCAGCACTTTGCAACCTTGTTAAGAAAAATTGCTATATAAAGGGAGTTTATTATTATCCACTAGAATGAGAAAGGGTGAATAAATACAGTTTGGATGATGGAATACAGCTGTTGTCTTCTGTCAATGGTGGATGGATGTGTCAAATAACGCCATCTTGTGGTGCGGTGATACACATGTGGTACACTGTGTTCTTCAGGAGAATCGGGATTGTTTTTCCTTATTAAATTATATGTAGAATAATAATATTGTATACGCATGTTCCACTGTTCAATGCGTATCACACATTGGATTTTAGTTTACATTCATGGATATTTAAAACCTCCGTTACAAAAGAGGATCAAGGCATTACTTTCTCTCATAGAATTATTCAATCGTACACTTTTTTTTATATCCTTATATTTGGTTTCCATATACATCCCCATGCATTCACTGTTGCACGTAATGTCAACACATAACACACAGTCTACCAAATGATTATTGCCTCGCCTTACAATGAACCATAAAGAAATTGTATAATATGTGTACGCACAATGATGCTTCTCTAATAATAAGGTTAATAGAGAGATAGTGATTGATGGATAGTAAATATATAAAAACAGATAACAGGGGTGACACCACACAGGAGATTAAAACGCCATAAATCCACCATGAACACACAATTGATGGTGATTTCGGTAAATGGGAACCTGAAGAAAGGAGGCGTGAGATCCGATCCTTGTTATCCAAAATGACATTTCGATTGGCTGTTGAGGCTGTCCGTCAAAACCAGCTGATCCACTCAGAGCTCGCCAAGCCAAAGCAGGGGGCGGGACTAGCGTCAGAGTAGGGAAAGAGCACAGAGCACAGAGCGGTGTCAGCAGCAGCGGCTCCGGCAGAGGGAGGAATCAAGTGGTGAACGCGTTGGGCTGTGATATAGCATTTCGGGAATACTTTAATTTTCCTCTCAGAAGGTAGGTTACAGATTCATTTTGAATGTTTAGAACTGGTTTTACCCCCCCCCCCCCCCCCTTTCTTTTAAAAACACTCAGCGTTCGTCCACCTTCCAGACAGACAGGAAAGTGCACACGCTAGCTAAAATGTATCGGGATAGTCTGTTTAAAAAAAAAAAAGCTAGCACTAGCCTTCAACGGTGTTATCTGACAATGCCTAAAAGTTTCTCAGCGATTATCAAAGCAGTAGCTGGTTTCATGGTGGGGGTTTTGTTCCTCTTGGTGTTGTGGGTGGGTTTGGTGGATAATTTTACGACATGAAATGTGCTGTTGCACGTTATTGAGCGGGGTGGGGTAGCTAACCACAGTGCGGCAGGGAAAACTTATCTCTGAACGATAGATCCACAGACATGGAGGTGCAGCAGGCAGCACAACCGCGCCCTGGCCCCTGGCACCCTGTTAATGTTCATACTAAACAATGGGATCCAAACATACCAATAATCTACTCTTTCATTATTACAGAGGATATATATTTTTTTGAACAATCTATTTTGATTGAATTCCAATATCCGCAATATTTACCCAGATGCCAGCTTCAGATTTGACCCACTAACACACACTGGTTTGGGAGACAAATGGGAAAGTGTCACAGCATAGAAGCGGTGGCTGCCTCCATGCTAGCAACTACAAATTATAACCGAATGCATTGCTATGTGTCCTGCACCAGCTATGCTTGTTTGGCCATAACACGTGCAGAATTGTTGGTATGAAATTATGCAAGTCTGTGCAAAAACTACCTTTATTTAGTTCTAGTCAATGAGGGCAGACAGGAATATCGTGTTGCTTCACCTGAGCAGTGCTGAGTCCCTACAGTATTATATTGACAGCTGTCTTTTTTCCGAGTACTTGAACCTACAAAAAGTGCACATTATTTAGTCTTGCTTGTATTTTCCTGATGAGTCTGATATTGGTGTTTTTATTTAAAGTTTCCTAGACCACATATGTTGTATTTGAGTAACTGGTATTTGGCATTGACTGAAATAATCAACTACCTAATCTTCTGCCCCCCCCCTAGCTCTTCAGATAATGTTCTGTTTCAGCCCTGGTGGTCACAAGTATCATGAATTGGCTTCGCTCTTAAAATTTGACTTAGCTCTGCTTTGAAGCTGGGAGTTATGTGATTTTCAAATACCAGTGCCATCCTGGAACACAATACATTGACACAATACACAATACTACTCACTTGGCAGTCATAAATAGTCCCTGCTGCAGTCGTGCCCTAGTGGCTGTGATGACCCAAATAGTCCTCTGTGTGACCCCCAGTCTGTGCACCACCACCGGCTCATTTACTTGCTCATGACTATAGGGCTGTTTGATTTGTAATGGCTGTGTTTAGTGTGCCTAAAGGGCAACATGATTTGCATATTAGGCCCCCATATTGATCGTGGTTACTACCCTGTGTGTAATCGGCTCTGGGGTTGCAGGAGTTTTCTCGCCTTGACATGCTGTGGGATGCAGAGCAGGTGAAGGGCTGTCAGAGCGACCCCAGGCTCAACAGTCGACAGTACTACAGCTGTGTTTGGGCTTGTTAACTATTTCAGACGCATCAAACTCTGCTGGTTGTACTAGGTCAGCACAACCAAGTGGGTCAGGAAGCAGAGGGAAATGAGCATAAGATGTGAGGAAGGGTTGGTTCCTATCAACTGCAGCAAGGACTGCTGCTGTGGACTGTGGTTAACTCACAAGTGCAACATTTAGAATTTGTTTGGAGATCATTAAGTTGTGTAACCATATCCGACATGGGATCGGGTTTAGTCCAGCTGTCCATCTGAAGTTATCCTTCATTACTATACTGAAATAGTTTAGAATAAGTGGTTCAGTCTTCTGTTTGTTTTGTGGACTAATATAATTGTACATTCGTAGCACAGCAGCATATAAACATTTCTCATATCACAGTTTGTTATATCAGTGTGCTGGGGAAATCAATAGTCATGTCGTAAGAAGCTATATGGTTGCTCAACAGTTTGGCATTTACATCTCAAGAGTGCATTCTTTAACATGTCTGACATACATCAGTTTGTGTCCAGTCCTGTCTGTGCAAGATGTTATCTCAGTCCACATTTTCAAGAGAACTATCTGCCAGAAGCTATCAGAAAGACATGCCAAAACTAAAATACTCCAAAGGTTTTAGATTTGACACTGTTTTGAAAATAGTTATTTTCCAAGACAAGATGTCCAGCAGTTATTTCTGAGGACAGGTGCAGAGAAACATCTCATTATCTAACTACCTGCTTAGCATATTAGTGTGTTTGTTTGTTTGGACAGCCTGAGACTGAAGAGGATCACATATCTAAATCTGTGCCTCTAATAACTTACACAGTAAAGGACGATGGAAATGTTCATATTAACTAGAATTGTTTAAAAATATATACGGTATTACGATACCCATTTTTTTAACAAGCCAAAATAAAGTATGTTAATTTAAGCTTGGGTGGGCAATGTGTTTTAGAAATGTGTGTTTAACATCCCGATAGCAATCGATAAATCAAATGCTCTAAGCAATAAAAAGGAAACTAATACACTTCTGTGGCTCTGTGGATTGTAACCAGTTTGTGCAATACCATTTTTGACCTGAATGAAATTATTAAGATTTTCATTGACATATCTCTACACTGTAGCTATGTACAAATGACAATAAAAGCCTTGCAACTTGAACGGCCAACCAGTCATTCTCCCTTCCTACTTGTGTGAACTTTGCCCGTGCTATCATTGCACGTCAGCAGTCGGTTAATGAGCTGTGAACAATAGTTGTTAACATTCATTCTGATGCTTAGATTCATAATGATAATAATTGGGGAGTGGCTTTGGGGGGAATCCTGAAGGGGATGGGCTATTGGTGTCGCCAAGTTGGAACGTTTCTCAGTAGATTTAGTGAGTTTTGGAGCAAATGGTGTTCTCTACGGTCATTGGAAAAGACTGCAACATTAGGCAGGGTTTCTCAATTGGCAATTTTACGAGCTTATTTTTGCTGGCTTTTAATTGTTACCTTCCGAGCTTAAAATATAATACATTTTAATATTGGCCTTATTCTGCGTGTTAGATCTGTGTCTGTGTTGCATATAGGTTGTACTATGATTCCCACCTTTATCCATCTATCTTACAGGGTTTTTTAGAAATATGTTTGCTTGGAATCTCAATCAAAGTGAAGTTCAGATGTCCTCTTTCAGTTTCTCTCCTCGTTCTATTTTTTAATTCTGGGTAGTTAGGCAATTCCAACAGATGCACGTAGACGAATACAATTTCTTCCATTGGTCTTTCCCACCACAGCAGACAACATCTGTTGAAATGGAGCACATTGCTCATTGGGGGAGGGGAAAGAAGTCGATCAGGAACAGGAAGGGACCATTTTTAGTGTACTTTTATTTTTATTTTTATGAACACTAGGCAGGGTTTTTCCAATTGTCCTCTTGTTGTGTCTGTTGTGTTGAGCACCTGATGGTCAATGACTAATAAAGACTTAGTCAGAGGTTCAAGTTTTGTTACTCAATGTCAAGTAACCCTACATCTAAACACTTGTATTAGCTAAAGCTTTATAGGATTTTAATATGGTCATTTTTAAAACCTCAACTTTTAAGCAGGATTAGACGTTTAGGATTTAGTCTTTTACGTCTCGCCACACATAAATTCATAGACAGTTGGGAATAGGGTTTGGGCTGTCGTGGAATCTTTTTTATGCAAGGTCAGCATCAAACTAAATAAACAGACATGTTCTGAAAGTCATGTTTTCCATGTTTGAAATCTCAGGAGTCTTTTTTTTTTTTAAATAGGGAAATTGGCAAAACCTCATCATTTGACTTCTGAAAACTCTACAGCCAATGTTATCATGTACATACTTTACCTAGTTAAGAGCTATTTCAATGGAGCCCATAATTGGTTCTGTCTATACGTTACCTCGCTTTGATTTGGACTTTAAGCCACGTTGCTGTTGCAAACCTCATTTCCAAGTATACAAGAATACAATAGCTTTCCTTGAAACACTGGTGTGAAATGTATTGTGTTCCAGTAGTTGAAATTGCCCAGCGCACACTAGACTGCGTGGTCACTTGAGAGGGAGAGAGGTGAAAAAACAGCACCTTATCTCATTGTTGCAAAAAGCACTGGAATGCAGCTGGAATCTGATTACAATGGTGGTCCGTGGCCTTGGTTACAGGAAGGGGATTTAGGTGGCGTCTCATGCGGTCTTGGTGACAAAAGGCAAAAGGCAGCAGTGTATGGGGAGCACTGAGGCGACATCACTGGTGTGTGTAGCGGCGGCGAGGGGTGGCATGGGTAGCAGAGTGTGGGAAAGAAAAGTCTGGGAGCGTTACTGACTCTGTAAAGTTACAATACTTTCTGACGATAAAAAAACAACACTGTAGAATGTCTTTCCATGTTTCCTTGCTGTATCGGCTCTATATTTTAGGCATTGTAGCCAGCAGTTGTTACGAGGGACGTACCTTCTTACTATACATGGCCGACAGTGACCTGGATGTTGGATATCAAGTTGACGCATAGCAGGGAAGTCAGAAAAACTACAATGATGAAAAGCACAAACAAAATTGTAAAACTAAACGGATTAGACCTGTTAAGAAATATGATGGAGCCTTGTTTTACTTGCTGATTGCGTGTTTTATTGTCTATTCAAGCTCAACATGTTGTTTAAAAGGCCAATTGATGTCAACATAAGAGTCAATAACTCCTTCTCAGAAATATTGAACTTGGCATGTTTGCTGTTAGAAGCTAATGACATGGCAACAGGGATACCTTATTCAACGTATAGTATACAGAAATACACAGTAGTTCCCTCGAATAAATAACTTGGTTGTTGTGCAGACTGTAAGGGGATGTCATAATTCTGCTCGAGCTATGCAGGCCCGGCCTCTTCCACATCGGCTCAGCCTGATTTGTGGCTAGGATTTTCATGTTATGTCACATGTGACTCACCAAGTGCCATCCCCTTTGGGTTTCACAGAGCCGTGAGTTTTAATCCTGGTTAGGTTCCCTGCTGTAGCAAGTATCTTATTGTCTGCTGTTGTAGTTAAGCAGTTTAGTAAGACATTTCTCTTGGAACCGAGCCCCACGTGTTGACCTCTCGGTAGTCTAGATGTACTGCTGCTGTGTCTTTGTTTTCAGGGTGGGGCAATAGTGTGTAATCAATTGTATTGAGCCCTGTCAAGGAGAAACCAGTTTGAGTACAAATAGCCGTTGGCAGAATGGGGTGGCCTGTGTTTTAATTGGAATGTGTGAACATAACTGAATATGGCAGCAATGGACAGCATTAATGGTCTCCTGTCACCAAAGACGTGCCATAATCTTACATGTTGATGCACCGGCTCCAAAATCTATGCACAGTTGCTACGGACAAAATATTTTGGCCATTTTGCCAAGCTCTTGTCACAAAAAAAAGACATTTATTGGTAATTGGGAAAAGCACAGTGACATTATCTGTGTTTTTAGTCTTAAAGTATGGTCACAACAATAACTAATGAAAGTATACTATAGCACTCACAAGACCAGCATTTCCTTAACGGAATACTCAGATGTAACTGGAGTGGAGGAATGCAGAGAGGGATGCTTAAAAGTGTGTCACACATGTCCCATTTCCTGTTGGTCATTTCCTCAGGCTGTGGGGTCCTCCTTTTGTCTCTGCACATCAGAGTCAGCTCTGCGGGCTCAGAAGGCAAAAGGGTACTCGGCTCTCCTTTCGTCTGATTTGCCAAACAGAGTCTTTTTGCTTGAATTAGGGCTGGCTCAGTGAGCTGTAAGTCTCAGGAGAGTGTCACGGAGTTGCAAACACTCCCCCAAGGTGTGTCTCTCTCTATGTCTCTTTCTCTCTCTCTGGCTGCGTCTGACGCTGTCCTACTGGTGCCAGCCTTTTACTGCCTCAAGAAAGCCCCTGATGACATTGTTCATGCAAATGTCAACCCATGATCATTATGCGTTCTTGTTTGGGAAAGGGGCTGGGTCACTGAATAGTTAATAATTGATTTTGAGGATTCACTGTTGACTCTCGGCTGCTTTTTGTTTTTTTGATTTTATAATATTGAAGCATCAGATGTGACTTCATTCAGTGGTTTTTTATTTGTATTTAAAAGCTCCAGTGGATGAGGGAAACCAGCCGTCCAGTGGTTGTTAAATATAGATATATTTCCTTTGTGTTGAGAATGAATGTTCACTATTAGTTCCTGTCTTTCTCTGTTAGCAGCAGAAGTCTAACAGGAAGTTGGCTGTCTGGATAAGGCCTTTGCTAGTTAAGCAGAATTACCCTGCCCCCCCCTGGTTCCTGTCTGCTGCTCTTTTAAATCCTGCCTGGTACCACATAAACCATACCTGGGTCACTATTAAAAGAAGCGTAATGGTACCATAATATTACAGTGCCACAAAATAAGAAAAGTACAGCACTGTGTTTGCTTATCTGTCTTGCCTTACAGAATTGCACTAACCCCTGTAGATGCAATGAAGCAGACATTAAATTACATATTTGATGCTTTGATAATTGGTGCACAATCGCATCACTTCCACTGAGGTAATTCACCCCACAACAAAGAGGTCCAACACTTCAGGTTAGTCCAGCTGCTTCACTCAAATCAAGTCAATATTGGTGTCACTCAGGACAGCTATGCTTGTCAGTGTGTGTACATATTGATTCACATTTTTACACTTAACTGGCCCCTAAAATGACTACATTAACAACTCGAATTTGGTGCCAAACCACCGTACGCAGGCCATACAAGTATCCATACATGTTCTGCTGTCCCAGGTCTCTTTGTAGGCTCACTTGCTTCAAGCTCAGTGTGTGGGATAATGATGATAATGATGTTCTTACATAAGAGTTACCCTGGACATTTTATTTTTTTGGTTTGGCATTTGCTCATGGCGGGGTTAAGACCTGTCTTTCTCTTTGGAGGAGCTGAGATGCTTCTGAAACCTTGGGTTACTGCCTGGCAGGTTTTAACACAAGTCTTGTCCTGTGTAGCTCTAAGGTGTGAGGTGATTGCGAGTTAACAATGATTCCAGGTCTGTGGTGAGCCTGAAGTTATCAGCTATTCTGATTTTGAGTCCAGGAATGAAGCTGATGAGTCAAAAGTATATGTGCCTGTGCAACACTCCTGACACAGGAGTCGTGATCGACATAGAGGAAACTCCCAAATTGTAAAAAACATAAATGATTGCCTTCCGGAAATTAGCCCTAATGTTACTTTTTTTTCCTTCTGTCTCACCCAAGCGGCAAACTCTGGGGCAGAGCCAGGACGCCAATAAGGAAGTGCCACAAACTGCAGTTCATCTAGTGGCCGATAGGCGATGACTGCAGAAAGGATGAATTTCCATAGACCCCCATGTTAAAATGCCCAACTTTACAGCAGAAATAAACATGTTTCTGCCCCTGGATGCAATACAAATTATTCGGGATATAGTTAGATTCCACCTTAAATGATTATTAATTGTTGAGTGAATTGTTTTATAACGCGACCCTTTTATTTATATTAGGTCTTACAGTTTTTGCATAAATTAGGGCGTGGTCACTTTGATGGACAGGTACGTGCCTCACTGTCAGCTAACAGCAACTTGTCCACTCTGCTAGGCTACAACGTTAGCTAGTTGTAGTTACTGTACTTGACCCTTTAGCCGTGTTCGTGGTGATTGTGCCTTTTAGGGAATGTTGTTACAAATGCCAGACAATTAAAATGTCGTGCTGTGCGGTTGAATGTACTAACAGAACTTCCAAGAAGTCTACTCAGCTTTTTTCGTTGAGTAAAATGATAATATTATACATGTTAGCAGGTGTTTGTGTGCTTGTTAGCTTAGCTTGTTAGCCAGCTAAGGATGTAACCCTTTATACATGTGTGTGTACATATATATATATATATATTTATTTATGATTCAGCCTTGGGTAAGACTTTTATAGTCTATGGCTATGACGCCCATAATGCTAAACGGGAGCAAATGTTAAAAGGGGACCCAATTATCCACAGGGAGCTAGCTAGCCCCCTGCGGCTCCGTTAGCTCCGGCGTTATAACTGGAGATCAAGGAATGCAGCGAAACGCGGACTTGGTTCGCCTGCAGCCTGCTGTAGTATTAGCTAAAGAAATTATGTTGAACAAGGCTTATTAAGTGAGCGTGAGCATGTTAGCCTAGCTTGGCAGCTTCAGCTAGATCGGGAGCTTGGAGCCTCGCCTTGTGCTTCAGCAGAAGGTCCCGCCTCGGCTCCGCCTCTTTGCCCTTAATTAGGACAGACTGTCGAGCCGTTAGTGGCCGACTCCGCCTACTAAGGGCTTCTCGGCAACTCTGCAGAATCCTATGGGTGACGTCACGGACCCTACGTCCATTTATATATACAGTCTATGGTCTCACCCCATGTATCAGTTGGAATGGCTGCTAATAACGGTGAGCATCCAGTGACTAAGAAATGGTGATATCTTCCTGAAAAGGATCGTCAGGAAATGACACTACCACACAACAAGGCACACTCACCAAGACCCAGTGTTGCATAGTCAGCTGAACCCCACCCAGTCTGCTCTGACCTACATCGTGCACACCGATATAGCCCAACCCTCTCTTCATAGAGGTTTTAATCCAAACTGTCAGTTTGAGCAACAACGCATAGGAATAATTGACTCCTTTATCTGTGACTGTAACATAGGTCACATTAAGATATCATCCGAAGCATATTTGTCCAGAACTAGTCTTGATTTGTTGCCTTAAAAGTAGTTGATTATTACAAGAGTAACATATGATATTGAACATTTCCTGCTGTAAGAGCTAAATGGTTGAGTGACTGGGGATCTTTGTGCAGGCCCAGACTAACCTCAAGAATGCAGTGATTGTTTCGTCAAGGCCAGAAACACTATTGTAGTGATCAAACCGCACATTTTACATTCGACATAAAACAATGTACTTTTCTGCTGCAAATGAACAGCCAAGAGCAGCAGGATAGTTTCACTCATCTTTCTGTTTTAAGAATGGTAAAAGCTCCAAAGCATTTACGTGGGTTAGGTGTGTCATCAATGTCATTAAACATTTATGGAGGTGATAAGCCCTTATAAAACAAACTGATGATTTAAAAGGGCTCTCCTTAGCAACGTCATCATAAAACTGTACTACACTGGACTTTATAGGTTATCCTTGGCTTTTACCAAAGACAAGGTGGCAAAGACAATTTCCCCATTCCTATAGTGTGGCAAAAAGAGTTACATTTCAGGTGAGAAATAGACCATACAGTCAGGTTTGATTTTTATATCTGAAACACTTAAGTCATTCTTCACAGGGTTCAATAGTTGAGGCACCATGTGCTCTGTAAAAACTCAAAATAAAGCTCTGCTTGTTCTCTCATCATTTCAACCTCTTCATCTCGTGTGCTGATTTGTCTGGCTTCCAGCTGCTCTGCACTATGCATTGCCAATGGATGTTTCAGCGACTAAAATCATGTAGAGAAACCTGAACCTTTTTAAATGTGGTCATGTTTTGCAAGGCCAGGTGTCATTTCAAATGTAAGTTTAACGGTTGTTCACATTTGACATCTTAAGTACCTTTTTAAGACATAAGTTTGTATTTCTTACTGTTGTAATGTTTTTCTCTCCTGTGTTGGTATTTCCCTGATGTTGCTAGGCAGCATGTCTGTGTTGCTAAACATGTCTTTGAGACAGAGCGCAGCTAACCATACACCCATGCTATGCCCGTGGGATAAAGAGAATTTTTGAACTGCTTTTTTATATATTTAAAAAAAAAAAAAAAAAAAAAGCATCTCATTCAGTAGGTAAATCTACATTCTATTCGAAGTCAAAGGCCGATTTGTGAGCTCAAATTAAATGTATCGACAAAATAATTGAGAGTATGGATATCACGATTACATGTTACTTGTTAGACGCTTTTATCCAAAGCGACTTACATACTCAATACTGTGGACAATCCCCACAGGAGCAATTTGGGGTGAAGTGTCTTGCCCAGGGACACAACGACATGCAGTGGGGTTTGAACCTGTGCTCCCCTGATCCGAACACCAACGAACTAGTCCACTGCGCCACATGACTCCTATCACAATAAAACAAATCTAGTATGCGATGCCAATACCAGTGAATTTTCAGGATTCTCAATACCAGGGAAAAAACCAAATTAATCGAATGCAATACATCATACACTTTTATTACTATCTGCATAGTTTTCTGTTAGGAAACTAAACGCGTCAGGTAAGAGCTTAAGTTCACTAGCACGCCTCCCACTGATTTGACCATGGATATGTTATTCCCTGTGTATCATTTTCAGGAAGAAAAACAGATTGATTGATTCTATGGTATTTGTCACTGTCACATTTTGGACATTTTAGCCCATGTCCTATTTTCACCCAATTTATTTTAAAGGGTTTTTATTTAATATTTGCTTAATTGAATCATGACATGTTAGATGAAGGATTTGAGCTGAACAGTATCCCTCATTGTACAGTTAGTCTTTGACCATTTTGGTCTTTGATTGGCTTTGTGGATTAATCACTTTTAAAGTTATAACTGTGCTTGATTTATATCCCTGATTTGACAACAAGGATGCTGACTGATGTCCTGATTGTCTCAGTAGGTGTAGTGGAGTTATATGTACCAGGAGAATCAGTGGAAGGGGCTCTTCACTGCGTTAGTTAATACACAAGCACATCAGCATTTAGTTTCTACCGAAGGGCGGAGGCTTCATCAACTCTAACTTATCTAATGCATGTGGCTCCTCATTTAGGATTGCTGGTGTTTTCTACAGATACATCATTCAACATCAGCACTGAGGAGCGGTGCCTCATGTATGTTAACTGGACAGTATCATAAAAGGATTCACTTTTTTTTTTATATAAATCTTTTTAAATAAAACATTTATAGTCATGACAATATCAGAACGCAGCCCAAGAAGCAGTTTTAGCTGGATTTTGACACAACTCTGTAACTCTGTCTCTCACTAGACAGGTCTCTGATTTAGTTGTGCTTTCACATGTAGCTTCTACTCCAGCAGCATTATGAGACAAATCTGCTGCTCCGAAGGAAAGCAAACAAGCCTCACTCCTCCCTCATGACAAAGTGGTCATTGTTGAGTATCGCCCTGATCTAGAATTGTAACTCAACATTCTAGAACTGTAACTTGCCATTCTAGAATTTAAATTCAACATTCTAGAACTTTAACCTGCCATTCTAGAATTTAAATTCAACATTCTAGAACTGTAACCTGCCATTCTAGAATTTAAATTCAACATTCTAGAACTGTAACTTGTCATTCTAGAATTTAAATTCAACATTCTAGAATTGTAACTTGTCATTCTAGAATTTAAATTCAACATTCTAGACTTTAAATTAACATTCTAGAATTTGTAATTCAACATTCTACAACTGTAAATTAACATTCTAGAATTTGTAATTCAACATTCTACAACTGTAATTCAACATTCTACAACTGTAATTCAACATTCTAGAATTTAAATCAACATTCTAGAACTGTTCCTTAACATTATTAAATAGTTTGAACACATCTTTTACTTTTAACTTGGCATCAATCTTATGGAAACCAAGGAGACCATCAAAGTGTGTCATTTTGTAACCTTTTTTAGTGTTTTGTTTTTAATATAAAAAATATACCGCAGCTCAAATCGTCTATCGTGACATTACTATAAGGAAGAGCGATTCCTTTTGTTGCCTTCAAAATGTCTTTACTGAACTTTTTAACAATCATTCATCTAACAGGAGTTCTGCCTTGGATTTCAGTTCATTGCACTTAGTGTGCGTCAGCCTTTCCGAAAGAAATGCAAGTCAGTTTCATAGATTAAATGCACTTCTGATCCGGGACAATTTAGAGTAGGATTTAATAAATCCTATGTAACTCAGTAAAAACTGCCAAATCCTCAATTTAGGGAAGATTAAAACTCAAGTGTCATTAACCGTTTACTCCTAATGTGAACAAATGTGTCCTTTAGCACAGTGGTTCTCAACTGGTGGGTCGCGACCCAAAAGTGGGTCGCGGACCCATTTCGAGTGGGTCGCGGATGTGTGAGTGAAGAAAAAAAAATTGGATTTTTTTTTTTTTTTCTTTTTTTTTTTGGGGAAAAAGTCAAACTTTTGTTTTGAAGGCCCGATTTTCTTCTCAGTGTACCAGAATGCGTAGTTTGTTAGTATTTCTAAAAATCTCCTTGGGGAGAATCCCCCCAGACCCCCCTGCTGGGGTTGGGTTTCAGCATGTGTGCCTTTTTATATAGTTCAGCTTTGATTCCATCATCTCATTAAACCTTTTTTAAAAGCATACTTTAGTTCTGTGAAGGGATATAAGGGATATATGCACTGTACTTCACTTTTATTAATATTGTATGCTCAAAAGCGTATATATATATATATATATTACAGCACGATTTTTTGTTGAATAGATTTGAGTGCTTCAAAATGTTGGGTCGCGATGTATTGACCAAGTAAAAAGTGGGTCCCGAGGCCTGACCAGTTGAGAACCACTGCTTTAGCACACTTCCTGCTATTGGAGACATCACAAATAAACAGTTGGTATGACCGACGTGTTTTTCAAAAGCTTTGAGCTGTTAGGACATGCCCATATCCCTGCAGGAAGAACTTCCTGCTTGTGTTGTGATCCTTGTTCTGTCGGAAACATGCCATACAAGAGTTTCTCTCTTACACTAATCCTTTCTCTCTTGCTCCGTATCACACTCTCTCTCTTTACACACACACGGACATGCATACACACACACATTCACAATGGAAACCACCTCCAAAACATATCCCACATCCTGCGCTGCTCCTTTATCATGTTGGTGATTCAGGCTAGGAAACTGTTACCATGTGCTGTGTCGAAAACTAAGAGATTGAAGGAGTTTCACAAAACCAAGACTCCTTGAGAGGGTTGTAGGTCAGATTGGACCTTGGTCAACTTTGAAAGTGGTCTGTTATTTTAGGCGAAGCATTTGGACTTGTAGCTTTTGAATGGGCTTGTTTTCAAACTCTGCCAGCATATTCTTGTCCTGTTGAAAGTGTTAGCTGAACCAGCTACAAAGTCTGTTTGTATTGGGTATATCCTATTTTCTTTGCAACTGGCCCCTTCCACCTGTGACCCATGAGAAGCGTGTTTCAGATCATTTGATAATTTGGCACAATGCAGTGGAGAAGATTATCAACCCTCTCTTCATACTATGAGAATGAAGAGAGGTGATTGAAGATGAGAAATTATTGTATATGTATGTATAAATGTAAGTGTAAGTAGGAATAACTTGCACAATGACTTAAAGGACAATCATTGATCAAGTAAGGGGTGGGAATTAATAAGCATTTGCTTCATCCTACTCCCTTTCGGACACATATGATTTATTTTTTTATTTTTTAATTATTATTATTATTATTATTATTATTAATATGAAGATTTTTTTGTTGTTGAATATATAAATATTATCGTGAATGTGGATAAATACTGTATTTTAACAATACGGTATTCTGTTTTTTCACATTTGTTATTTTTTATTTGTTTTTTAATCTGTTCGAAATAAAGATTGAAATGAAATGAAATGAACCCTCTTTGTTGTTGTTTATTATTGTTATGCTGCATCTTTGTGAATTAGGAACATTTTAAACCTCATACATATTTGGTTTAGTAACAGGTGCCTCATAACCACTTTTTCTATGGGATCAGTTTTGAACTCGACATGCGTTCTATGCGATCACAGGAGTGAGGAAAACCCACTTGGCTTTATATTCTTACGCTCAGAGGAATGAAGGGCAGTGTGGCAAAAGTGACGCTGAAATTGTTGGCACCACGTTGCCCAGAAATTCCAGGGACACCCTTAGTGTGGCTGGAGCAGTAATGGCCACACTAAGGGTGAAGAAATTGATTATATGTTGTGGAAAAAAAAAAGCTTACGTATGTTCTAAAAGCTTTGCTGCCGTAGTGTGTTCTCAAATCTTTCAAGTAGCTCTAGTTGTCCATATTTTTGGTTCATTTTTCTCTATCCTGTTTACCTTTTTGATCTTAAACTGCTAACACAAAATCTTCCCCTCTGCTCTTTGCACAGATATGAGTCGACAAGTTGTACGTACGAGCAAATTCCGTCATGTGTTTGGCCAGGCGGCGAAAAATGACCAATGCTACGATGATATCCGGGTGTCAAGGGTCACATGGGACAGCTCCTTCTGTGCAGTCAACCCCAAGTTTGTTGCCTTAATTATTGAAGCCAGTGGTGGAGGAGCTTTCCTCGTCCTCCCTCTTCACAAGGTAAGTGTAAAGTGCATCATGTCCTAGTAGTTAAGGACAACTAGAGTGAGATAAACAAAATGTGTAGGCTTGTTTGCATTTGCACCTTTTTTTTTCAGTAGCACATGCTGCCTAACAATGCTTTGATTATTCCGTATAGTTTGTATTAATTACTCTTACTGTTTACACGACTATGTCTTGATTTGTTGTTCATTTTGTACATGAATGACATTTTTTATAAGGACGACAACATTCTCAGTTTGATGTCTGTTCATCCAAAACTGTGATGTGTGGGGGGGGGGTGAAATGAACATCTATGTTTTGAAGCACAACAAACTTCTCCAACAATCTCACTGCCTTTGGCCACCAGGAACACGTGAACAATCAACATTAAATAATCATTTGCATTGAAAACGTAGCCTCTCGAACTGCTGGCTTGGTGCCGGTGTTCCTCAGGCTTAATATTTGCCTAAGTTGTTTTATACACCCTCATGTGTACGACAGAAACTACTCCAAAGCCCTGGAGCGAACCTGATCCCTGCCTCCATATAAGGAATCACTCTACTCTAGAATTACTTTTGGTTTGGCAAGACAGCATTTGAAAACTGTTTAACTGTAAACAAGTTAGATCCTCTCTTTTGTTTTACCCCTGCTGTCATAATTGGGCTAATTAAGGTGCACTAGAGATCTCCCTGTATCCCACAGGGGGCTATGGCCTGTCCCCAAGAGAGCCCTTGGGTGCCATTATGCTTGATGGTGGTGAATTGCTAGCTGTTGTTGTTTCTGTTCGGCAGCTCTTAGCAATAGCCAAGTGGCAGGTCCTGACACTGAGTGACATAAGTACTGCAATACAGTTGACAGTTGTAACCTGGGCCTGTAATTAGTGCACAGCAGTCGGTCCCATGTCATCTGAGAAGGCTCTGGCATAGGGGACCGGATCCTTAGGCCTGTCATCGCACAGCTTACACCTCTCAGCACCTCATTCCACACAGAGCTTGTGGTGGTGGGCTGCAGGCTCCACCAGTTTCACACCCCTGCTGCCCCTGTCTCTGTTTGTTCGATGAGCTCCGCATGCCCGTCCTATCCCAGGACAGCATTGGTGTGTCTGCCGAACAAAGTCTATTTTTCACCACTGAAATATACAGTAGTAAGAGACTGAGGTCTTAATGTGCAAAGCAAACCTCAGGCAATTTCCTCAAGTGAGGGATTGAAAAAGCTTTTTTTTAGATCTTCCATCCTATCCAGACTGCAGGCGTGACAGAATAATCCTTCAGATTGAGTGTTTTCCTCATTTCAACAGGCCATGCATTCAGACACAGGAGCTGAAAGGGGAATGCCATGTTGTTTAAGACTAATAGTATGTTAATTGTGTATGCATGCAATGCTTTGGGCAGTGTGGCCAGTGTGTACTCTCAACAAACAAGTTCAGCAGCCTAGCATACAAAGAAAAGTTTAGCTGTTGGGACATTTGAACAACATTCGATTTGGATCTTAAATGAATGGGAATTAAAAAACAAAAATCACTATTCTCAAATACATTCCGTTGGTCCATCTGGAAATCTCAGTGTAGCCTCAGCTTGCAATGCAAGTCTTTAAAAGTGGGGCGATCCTGTCCCATGCAGCCGGTCTGACTAGAGCGCACTGCAGTGGATCAGCAACACCCAAATGCTTTAGGGGCACAAGATCATTTTTATTAAACTGAGTGAACAAGGATTGTATCCTCTTAAATGAAAAATAATACAATTATGTGTATATGCGTCGTCATGCTTTTGCATTTGTTATTGGGCTGACTGTACAAACTGTGTGTTGTACTTTATTATCTTTTGTCTGACATACAGTAGCTTTGCTTTGTAGATACTGCTCTAAACCTTATCGAAGAACACTTTGTTAAAATCACCTGGTCCTCATTTCATTTTAGTTTCAAGGGCACACATCCCCTAAACCCCCCCACCCTCCCATCCCTAATGTGAGGGTGCATCTGTCCGGCTCACCCATCTGCCCGGGCTGTGCTGCTCCCAGTCTCTGTGGGCAGCCAGCTGCTCAGGCCCTTTGTCCCGTGCTTACTCCCAGCGCAGCCCTTTGTCATAACCACACTTCAGCTGGGGGGAGGCAGAAGTGTGATGATGCTCCTTCCCCCTTTTACAATCAACCCATATGCAACTGGGCATCGCTTTGTTGAAGTGATGCAATAACAGGAGGAGGAAGAATTGCTGAAATGATTACACTTAAAAAAAAAAAAGAAAGCCTTGTACTCCCTCTGCTTCTTGTGTTTATAAATGGTTGGAAAAGCCTCTCTTGGAGTTCACAGGTTGATTTCATGGATCTGTTACTTGACTTGAGGTCTGAGCCTCATTTTAGGTTGTCAAGCAATAGAGCCGATGCTTTGTGTGACTCAGGAGGGTGAGGTTAGTGCGGCAGGCCGCTGTGACTCAGCACAGCCATGGCTATTGTTGCTTCCTCCTGTCAGAACACAGGCATTTATAGAGAGGGCATCAGATGTCCAGCTCAACACATGTCATTCCCTTGCCTCATGCTTTCAATCTCCTCCTTTCTCTTTCTTAGCAGGATGCCTGCTAATTTATTCCCTGATTTCCATATGAAGGAAGCGGTGGGAGTGAATGCAGCTAGCAAGTGTTCAGTGAAACATTCCTGATAATTTCCTCTCTGTCTGCTCGGCATACGAGAATGGAAGTCTCAGTAAATCATTACCGTGATTTGTAATCCCTTAACTAGAACGTATCTAAGCATGCAGTTGTTTATGATTCTACGCTCGCTTTCCTCTTTTTAACCATCAGCATTTTATTTTCCATGCAGACGGTTCACTTTGTCAATTGTAAGCATCTTTCATTTCCTCTTAGTCTCTTTTCTTTTTTAAGATTGACCTTGACTACAGCCATAACACAGTACATAGCGTATTACTTCATGTAGATGGCATGTTCCACTTTCAAAAGCTGCCTCTGTACTGAAAGGTTGATCAGATGTGGAGTGTGTATTTGATTTGGATTCAATCCTTCAAAGCACCATTCATCCAGTGCTCAACCTTTGCTGTAAGTAATCCCTGGGTGTGCACATTGACACAATCATTCTGTTCTGTCTCCCAGTTACGCCGCTAACTAAGCTCTGTCTATAATCACAAAAAGACCCTGGTTGTGCATGGTATCCAGGGTCTTTCCCCATGCTTTGGTCAGCTTGTGTTCCAAGACCTCTATACTGCTCAGTTGCCTCTGCCTTTGCCGCCTCTGCCGCTCAGTCCTGCTGACTGCAGATTTTACCATATATGGTCATTCACTGCTCCCTGCCTGACAGGCTTCCAAGACCATTTCCTCCCTGCCTTGCTATTGGCTGCTTCATGCAGTGTCGGCACACATGTGAATTCTGGGATAGGCTGAAATATGAAGAGCGGCCAGGATGAGAAAACTGGGTTGAAGTCAGATGTTGTCTGTGTCACAGAATCACTCACTGCATGAGGTGCCATATTAGAATAATTACTTTAATGTGATAGTCTGTATGGCTGCTGGTATACTGAATAATGTGTATAATCTATGAATACAGAGCTGAGAGCACTGATGGTTCCTTTAAAATAAATCAGACTTTCTTTTTGCTCAAAAACAGCAGATGGTGTCTGCAATGCCTTTTCAATCATTTGATGCATTTAGAGTCTGCTTGATAAGAGCAATTAAATCACAAACTAACCACCGTTGCACACATTCCACACACCGAATCATTTTCAGTAGGCTGCCTTTCATATGTTCCAAGTACTCTCTGGAATTAAATGTTTGTGAATATGAATATGAATATCTCCTCAGTGCAGTGTTAACAAAGAGATGACGGAAGTTAAAGACCCTGCCGATATTCATAGGATTTCTTGTCTTAGATGTTGCATGGACCTAATCACTACTGATCCTGTGTCGTCAGCAACAACCAGCCAGGGCTGTTCACTCTCCTGTGAGCAGATAGCTCGTGCTGCAGGAGCCTTTAGATACTTAAAACAGATGTGATTTTAAAATCTCAGCTGCTCCAAATAGTTCCAAACTGGCAGCAGAGCTACCAGTTAAGTAGTAGTAAATAGCAGACTTGTTTTAGATGCTATCTGGGATTAATCTTATCACATAGTTTCACTAGCCATGTACCAGCAATATACAGTGCTAGAGTGCATCTGTAGTACATCTCCGTATAGTTTTCTCTACTCTATCTATATATAGCTGAGGTTTTGCTGTATTGTTCCTGCCCTATCATACAGGCAGAGACGTATAAAGATGGACATTTCCATGGAGCTCTGAGCAGCAGTGGACAGCATGCAGACCCTTTTAGTGGTGTGCATGTGTGAATCACATGTTGAGCTGCAAGGAAAGGAAGTGTGCAGGCCTCTTGTGTGAATGAAAAGAATGTCCTCTACTGCCTTGAGGGATGTCGCTCATCCATTTTTTTTTTTCTGTTCCAGTCTTCAGCTTTCTATCTATTGCTGTGTGATTCACTTATTTTGTGCAGTCTTGCTTGTTGCTATGCAACTGGTTGTTTTCTAGGCGTCAGACATTCCTCTCGAAGGATACAAATGTCTGTAGTGTGTAGTTCTGGACATGTTAGGTATTCAACGACTGAGTTTAGCCCCTTGCTGTTGCTGTGGGTGGTTTTCTTTCTTGCATTAGTGCAGCTGAATTCAATTTTTTTTGTTCTGGACAAAATCATTTTCACGTTGTCAGTCTTGCTAAGCACACTTTCTATACCTTTAGGCTTGTTGCCTTGGAGATGATTTTCTTGCTTAGCTGGTTGAGTCTGTTTAGGCCCCTTTTGTTTGTGTTGAGAAAGTGTAATGTTACTGACACACATAGCTGTTCACCTGCCTGCCATGTCTTGAGCCTATAGTACAATTAGAGACCTCATGAAGTTGTGATTAATTCATGTCATTTATCACCGTGTCTCTGGCCCTCCTGATCTCTTTGTGTTTGTGGTATGTGCACGACATTCTGATAGACATCTTGCCTCATTTTTAGACAAATACAGACTTGCGAATGAGCCTCAAGCTCTTCTTTTGAGAGGGACAGAAGGGAGAATGCAACAAGTTGCCACAGGTTAACTGTCCTGCACGGCTCCACCCTGGTGATCCCACTGCCTTCACCTCATGGTTGTTGTTTTCAGTTAACTTGTTTATTGTCAGTGTTAACAGTTACAAGGATCTAACTCTATGCAAACTCCATTCCAGTCTTGTGTATCATGTTATCAGATGTTTATGCAGGCTCGAGGCAATTTACACACTCTGAATTCCTAATTGTGTATATCAGACATGGACGGCATTAACACCTCAAAGGGTGCTACATTTGACACCCTCGCGCCCCTCTCGCTCACATTGGTCATACCCCAACAGAGCTGCCTGGGGCCGAGGTGAGGAATGTGAAGAACGCCTTGCTCTCTGGTCAAACTGTCGTCTCCTCTGCCGAGCCCGGGTTGATCAGGAGGTCGACCTCAAAGAGCTTAGCTAAAGAGGTACTGGGGCTTCATGGTGTGTTGCTGCAATTCAACCGTAGAAGCTACAATTTATATTTGAAGCATAAGATTATGTTTTTCGTTTGTGCAGGTGATCAAATAGTGTTGATGGAAAGAGCGTAATGCAAGAGCTTGTGTTGGAATATTTGCAGCATGCCTGAACCAGAGGTAACATGTGGGATGTGCTGTGAAATCTCTGAAGTGTCGGGGTTTAAAGGCTGATTGCTTGGCTCTCGTAGCTGATCTTAATCTTTGCGAGCGCTGTCATACAAGCCTCTGCATGGACGCTTACACAACATGAATATATGCTTATCATAAATGTTCTATTCACATATTTCTAATTGCTTGTATAGGCAAGAATAGTGAAGTCTTCGTCTGTAATAGTCAACGCCTTCTCACACTTCTGAGATTCAGATAAATACGTTTTACGGTACGTTGGTAGTTAACCGTGAAAATATATGAAATGCCTGGTCGCGGTCTACTCCCTCCTTCTCTTACACATAAGCCAGAAGCTATGTTTGTATGTCACTTTACAGCATTATAGTAGTCAAGTAAACATCTGGAAGCACAATGTTTCATTGAACCTGCATAGTGTAACTCCCATCCATTGGTAATGTATCATAGTAGACACTACCAAAGAGGTACGGCACCAATTAATGTTGAAATGGTATGGACTTTTTTTACATGACAGAACTGGTTTGAAAATACTCTGGGTGACATGCATTTTTGTGGGTGTGCACATGTTTTAACGAGACTGAGCATGACCTGTAGCACTTTCAAATGGGAAGTAATAAATGCACTGTTAATGAAGAAACTAAAGCATTTACTTTGAATAGTTTGCTAGTGGTTATCTTAGCAATCAGTTTGCTCTTTGTCGGACTTGTTAATGCTGTTCCTGTTGCTACACCTGGTCATCAGTGTGTGTCCTTCCTGCTTTAATGACATCCTGTTCCTATACTGTCTTCAGGAAATCACGTACAGAAAAAAAGTCTGCTGAACTCTGTAGTAATACACGTCTCTCTGCTTACTACATTTGCATTATGAGGCAGACAATATCATGTCTGCCTCATAATGCAAATGTGTCATGATTTGTGATCAACTAAATGAACATTTTAAAACTGATTCATCTGCAGAGGCGAGGTCACCAGTCTCATATTTAATGGGAATGTTATCTGATACTGGACGGTGGCTCATAAATCCCTCTTGACAGCAGTGTCAAAGTCTACTGTTTTTACACAGGGTATATTTCAGGGTGTGTTCAGCAGTGAGGGTGAGGTTTAGACAAGTTCTTGTGATTTTCCCATACTACACGTACACGCACGCAGAGTTCATTCTCACATACACTGGACTTTGATCACTAAACTTGGAGTTGGAGAATGTGTCACAGCCCAACTCTGTCAGTCAGGTGACTGCATGGTTACAGGCCTAATATTTTTCATACAGCGCAGAGTTGCTTCCTGTGATTTGTACTGATGTCCAGCCATTGTCGTCGGGCTGCACTGTTAACTTTACACATGTGTTCTCAACGAATATGAACAGACCACTGAGAGATGAGTCGTGTTACTGGTGTTACAGTCACTGTGGATGTGCACTGTAACAGCAGCAGACTTGAAGTGCACTCTGCTCTTTATCTGCTGTACCAGAGGCAGAAACTGTCTAAGAGCAGGAATGCCTGAGCAACATGACACTCGTATCCGGGACCCGACTGTCCCTCTGAGCCCAGATCACCATCCTCTGCTCGCCTCTGGCTTTTGTTTCTTACTCTGTTTAATCTAGGGCAGGGGGATATTGATTCATGTGAGATTCATGATGTGTTTCTTCTTAGAAACTAACAAAAGTCCATTTTTACACAGAAGGACCTAGATATATTAGTACTGATGCACCGTATTATACACCTATCCAGTCAAAGTGTTGTCAAGCCTTGTCAGAAACACCTAGTTTACAGTGTTTTGTATATATTTTGGCATTAACCTAACCCTTAATGAATGTAACCTTTATCCTATGTCGGCCTCTGAGTTTACAGTATTGTCGTTAACGATAACCTCTGGATATAAAAGCTCCATTATCTTGGGTTCTCCATTATCTCTCCGTTATCCAAGTAAACGGTTGATGGTTTTATTTGCCTCAGAAATGTCTTTATTTATTTCTTGCTCTTTTGAAATTCTAAACATCGTCACAATGTGCTGCAGACGGTGAATTACACTTCCTTTCTGTATTTATCTCACACTCTTAAAGCTTAAAGATGCATGTAATCACTTGGCTGCTAAAGTGAAATGTACAATTTGGGGTGAGCGTGGTCTCTGAGTGGGGGTCACTTTACTCACACCAGTAGCTCTGCCTCTTGTGGCAGATCTCCCCGACTATAGAGATGAGCAGTTGTAGCTAGTTCACCCCATAGCTGTTTGACAAAATGAAATACATGTTGCTTCTGTTGAATAAAGTGCTGCACGGTATTGTTAAGCTCACTGGTGCTGGTTTGTTTTATGTCAACAACAGGTGGAGAAGCTATAAGTTGTAAAGGGAGAAGACAAGGCTATGAAGAAGCTTTCTTTTTTTAAACAGGAAATGGACGAACAAAGTGTCCAAAAGAAACGCAAACAATTACATAACTTTTTTTATTTGGATTGGAGTTCGTGAAATTGGAAAGGTCTAATGCATTTTGCTTGCGTCAACTGAAAATGTGTAGTCTACTGTCATTGTAAATCATGCTTGCATCTGTTGTTTGGATAAACATTAGTAATTACTTTGAGTTATGTGTTCTTGAGGTTAAAGTCACTTTTAGTTGAAGCTCTTGCTCATTTCTGTGTTTACACATTTGGGATTTCTGTTGCTCTTCTCAAGCCATTATGTTTGCAATTCCCCGTATAATGGCAGAATAGCTGTGGGCAGTGAGTGGTGTTTTTTTATTTTGTATTAAGGAAGCCATCGTGCTTTAAATAGGGCTCCAGCAGCAGGACTCTTTCCACATTAAGTGACCTCATCCCTCCGGCCCTGCGGTGGTACTTGAAGTCAACACAGAGCAGGGTGTGTCCCAGACACCGTCCACCACAGCCTGGGTTTGTCGGGTCACCTCAGCCTGAAGAGAGCACCTGGTTTCCTGGCTCACAGGATCCAGAGTGTACATCCAGCTTCATGCAGGAGGGTAGAGGAAGATGTGCAGTATAACTGAGGGTTGTTTGTGTGCATCAGAAATGCATTCGTAGCCTTCCAGTCCATTAGTTATATAAGCAGGTTATGTAAGGGGAACAGTTTAGAGTTAGATACAGAGTTACCATTTTAAAGTAAAGCGATGCTGTGAAAAACTAAGCATCTGTTGGCATGTGTCTACTGTATAATGACGTCACCAGTAATACCTTTTCTTAATTACTATGCGTGGGCTAAATCTAATCTCGGTTTGCTTTCACCACTGATAAAACCCTAGCTTCTCTTTTGCTGAGCGATGAATTGCTGGTTTTAGGCAGTTTGTTTTGCCGTGTTGGAAGACTAAAAATGTAAAAATGAAATCTTGGACGTAGTTTTTGTGGGACTGGGGTTTCCCCCTCACATCTGATTATCTTTCTGAAGCTACTTCTAAAGTGCTTCCACCCGACTGGGGGGAAATGTTGGAACAAATGTATGATGTCATGTTGTTGTGTAATCCAAAACTCGTTTCCAATATACTTCTGTTCTGCCTTCAAATATTTCAAACAATGTTGTTACATGATTGGTTATGCTTTCTTTGAATATACTCATCATTCTATCCAAGTTTTTTATTTTAATGTAAATGCTGTGAAGTCTGCCATTTTGTAAATTCTTATTCTCTGTGAAGGCCGCTCATGACAATTGGATCAGTTTCATTCAACTTTTTTTTGCTATAGCCTGTTTGAGCTTACTTATGTTGCTAAGATTAAGGCGGTACTGTTATTGACCTGTTTCAAAACATGCTCACTCCTTCAACACAGCACACTAAGACTAATCTCATTAACCTCTGTTGTTTATCTTTGTCTCTACAGACGGGACGCATTGACAAATCCTACCCCACAGTGTGTGGACACACAGGCCCGGTGTTAGACATCGACTGGTGCCCCCACAATGATCAGGTCATCGCCAGCGGCTCGGAGGACTGCACAGTGATGGTGAGGTTTGCCGCACCTGAACTCAGACCTCTTAATTGTGAAAAAATGCAACACACATTCTTGAGGTGATAAGTGACAAGAGACTACATGCTTTTATTGCAAAAGGCCCGGCTGTTGTAACTACGAGATGGGTTCAGACCTCACCCTCTGGATTAGATTAGACTCAAATATGTGTTGTAGGAATCAGAGCTGGGGAATGATTTAGCTGTTTATTGAGCTGAGGTCACCGACTTTTTTGAGACTGTAGTTGTACGTTCCTCCATATGTCCTTATTTGGACCTTGAAGGGGCTGAGATAAGTGTGCTGCCTGTTTGTATTTGCTGCTACCACTTCCTCACCTGAAAGTCCTTACTTCCTGTTAAACCCACTCTGAATCAATGCCATATTTAATTCACGTGTGCAGAAGTAATGGACCATCAATGGTTCCTCTCTTCATAGTATTTGATATTTAAAGGGCACATTCACAGCCTAAACAGGCTCTTGGTGATGTTTGGTTTAGATTAGTGCCAGTGGGCAGTATATTTGTCGACTGGTAGAGATATGCACTCAGATTTAGACGTGGCTTCACTCTTTTTATTTTTTACATTTGGAATGGGCTTAAATTGTCAGAAGTTCAAATAAAGTTGAATGTAAATCAAAATGGAGATCAGCACAACTCACTGCAATAAATGTGTCAAATATTGGACATGGTTTGGTTGGAAACTAAAGTGTTGCCAGAGACAGTAATGCAGGCATCCTTTTAAACACCTCGGAAAACTAAATAAAAAGGTTTTTCTTTGAAGGCCAGTCAACACAATCAACATCAGTGTGCGTGTTGAACAAAAACACACATAATGCAGATAACAACTCGGATGACGTTAACTACACAATATCTTTGTTTATCTTATTCTTTAGGGCTAACATTGTACTATTTATAGTGATAACATTAAACCTTAACTCTGTATCCCATGTGTCACTAACTCGGACTGAACTCTTAGCCGCTGCTGCCCCCTTCAGGTTCCTTTTGATAACTACCATTCACTGATGTCTTCTGCAGTAACATTGGGTAGGGTGGGGTTGATGGGTTCCTAATGAAATATTTTAGAAGTGATACTGTTGTCAGATTTAGGGCTAAATGAGTGTCTCTCCAGCAGGCTTACATTTATTTGTTGTGGCTGACCTCTTATGTAAAATAATAAATAACATAATGTAAAAAAACCAACAAAGATTGTGACACCACTCCTGAGCATTAACACTTATGTGCAATATTTACCTAGGTACAATTATTATTATTACTGGCTGGTAACAAGAATCTGTAGGTAAATCTGTGAAATATATCATTTTACTTCTATGTCTACCACACTGCATTCTACATGCTTTACTTTAGCTGTAACCAAAAATCGTTTTTAAATGTGCTTTTATAAATAAAACTTGATTTGATTTGAATGTTAATTCCCCCCCTTGTGGTACGAATAAAGGGATTCTGATTGGTTCCTCTTCATGTCCCCCACAGGTGTGGCAGATTCCTGAGAATGGCCTCGTCACTTCCATGGCTGAACCAGTGGTGGTACTGGAGGGCCACTCCAAGCGTGTCGGTATCATCACATGGCACCCGACAGCGCGCAATGTCCTTCTTAGTGCCGGTAAAGTTCTCTCTTAAATGTATAAAATGCATTTGAACCAGAGGTGTAAGAAGTACTCAGATATTTTATGTAAGTAGAAGTACTATAGTGTAAAAATACTCTGTTACAAGTAAAAGTCTACTACTTCTATTCTATTTTATGGAACTTACTTGCACTATTTTATCTGTTTTTATTGTGTTGCACTGTTGGAGGAGCCTGTGACCTAAGATTTTCATCATCATAATTACACTGTAGCTATGTACAAATGACAATAAAACTTAACTAAAAGTGCAAAACTAATAGCATCCAAATATACTTAAATAACTAAATGAATATATTATTATTACTAGATGCGCTGATATCCTGTTCTCCTTTACTTCACTCTTCAGGCTGCGACAACCAGATCATCATCTGGAACGTGGGCACAGGAGAGGCGATGATCAACCTGGACGACATGCACCCGGATGTCATCTACAGCGCGACCTGGAACCGCAACGGGAGCCTGATCTGCACCTCCTGCAAGGACAAGGCCATCCGTGTCATCGATCCCCGCAAGGAGACGGTTATCGCCGTAAGAATCTTTCAGACATTTCTTTGCTGTTGTGACACATCTTCTTTTATATCATTGTATATGATAGTTAAATATTAACACTTGCAGTGAGAGGGTTACAAATAGCAACAATTATTAAGCTAGATGGGCTGCCTTCAGCTAACTTATTTACTTAAACTTGTTCTTAAGTATGACACTGACACTGGATTACTGCTTATTGAGTGTGACCTTTAGGAGAAAACTCTGTAGATCGAGCCGAACAAAATGCGCTGTGCTTTGTGTAGTGTTATGTTAAACAAAAGAAACTCAAGTTATAGTGGACATAACAACAAACTGCTCAGGAAATAGTGACTTGAGCATAGAGCAAGTGTTGACCCTGTAAACTTGTCTTCACAGGAGAAGGAGAAGGCCCATGATGGGGCTCGACCCATGAGGGCCATCTTCCTGGCTGATGGCAACATCCTCACCACAGGTTTCAGCCGAATGAGTGAGAGGCAGCTCTCCCTCTGGAACGCGGTAAGCTGCTGTTGTACTACTACTGTTAAGGTTGTATAATTATATTATATAACCAATATACATATTTATATCGGTCTTATAGTTGTCTCAAGAACTTGCAGTACTGGATTCCATCAGTCGTTCAAATAACCATTTCAATGAAGTGGTAAACACAAGTAAAAAATAAACACAATATCACCAACGTTATTACTTTGACAACTGCCACATTATTCACAGATTTGAAAGGGCGACATGAATGCCTTCACCTCTTACCGTTTAAAATCAATTATTTTTCCTGACATTTCTGTTTCTCGGTCTCTCAACAGAACTCATTTATCATTATTTATCATGCTTCTGTTTTCTCAGAATAACATGGAGGAGCCTATGACTGTTACTGAAATGGACACCAGCAACGGAGTGCTGCTGCCCTTCTACGACCCAGACACCGGCGTTGTTTACCTCTGTGGGAAGGTCAGTTCCTTCTTCGAGTTCTCAAAAGCCACATTTTCACTGTGCTAAATACATAAATAAAACACTTCTTTCATTCTTTACAGGGTGACAGCAGCATCCGTTACTTTGAGATCACAGATCAGGCTCCGTACGTTCACTTCCTCAGCACCTTTACCACCAAGGAGCCCCAGAGAGGCATGGGCTACATGCCCAAGAGGGGCCTTGATGTCAATAAGTGCGAAATTGCTAGGTAAGCTAAGATGGATATTTAAACATCATCTCGAACACAGGAATTTGTTCAGAGTTTAGATTTGTGGCTAGCCAGATATAATGTGGAGTCCCTAGATGCCCCACTAGGTGGCAGAATGTGATCATGACAAAATGTTGAAACCCTCTCGGGAAGTCTCCAGTAATCTGTCCTTAAACACTGTTTGTTGTTGTTCAATAAATCATTGGATTGTGAGGTAATTCTTAAATGTGTATGTTGGCAGGTTCTTCAAACTGCACGAAAGGAAGTGTGAGCCTATCGTGATGACTGTACCGAGAAAGGTGAGACCTCATCCTGAATGGCCACTTTGCAAACTTCCAGACCTTTTATCTGCTGTTGAATCACTGGCGTCCGGGGGAGGCTTTCTCTGCAAATGTGTAGTTTTTCTCACAGCTTGTCACGTTATCTTTCTCTGTCAGTCGGACCTGTTCCAGGACGACTTGTACCCAGACACATCTGGCCCTGATCCTGCCCTGGAGGCCGAGGATTGGTTTGATGGCAAGAATGGAGACCCCATCCTCATCTCCCTCAAGAACGGCTACGTCCAGGGCAAGAATCGCGAATTCAAGGTGGTCAAAAAGAACATTTTGGATGGCAAGGCGACCAAGAACACAGAGAACTCGACCCCTGCCAACAAGTCTGCCTCCCCAACTCCATCGATTGTGAGTCTTTGCATTTGATAACATCTATGTGGTTGATGAATGTATCTCAGGATTACATGGTTGCTTGGATGTAAAGATACCACTGTGACAACATATGTACACAGATAGACATATACACATGCAATGATGACACGCAACGTGAAAGCGATACCAATCAAATGCCTGGTAATAATCATAATAATCTTAAAGAGTTTTCTTTAAATTATAATTGATCTCTTTACCTCTCTGGGGCGCACAGTGGTAAGAAGACAAGTTTGTAAATATGAAAATAATGAGAACAATTTCCCCAAAGCTCAAGGTGACGTTTTAATACGGTGTCTTTTGACGTACAAACAGTCCAAAGATGTTCAGTTTACTGTCCCATAAGACACAGAAAAGCAGTAAATCCCTTCTAATGGAACATAAACTTTAATAATAATTCAGATGAGTTATCAACTAATCACTAACTGTGATTTCAGCTGTTTATCAAAAGATAACAAGTACAAGCTTTGTCACGCCCACCAAATACTTACTCCCATCAGGATGATAGACCATGAACAGTTGCAGTGATACTCATATAGTCCCCACCCTTATCGCGCACGTATTAATGCCCTTCCCTCTGGCCTCATCTCTGTAGTTCCCTCTCTGGGGCGCACAGTGTTAAGAAGACAGTGTGTGTGTGTCTGCAGAGGGCAGATTGCTGGCTGTCCTCAGGAGGTGGTTTGTAGATGTTGTTCAGCCCACTCTCTGACCCACAAACTGAGGGGTCTGGCTCTGCTCTGGGCGCCTGTTGCTGGGCGTCCTGCCGCACCTCACCCACAACACAGCCGCCCGCCTGGGACCCAGCCCAGGAGTCTGTAGGCAGGCCTGCTCTGTAATCACAGCCCACTGAGCTCCAGCAAACATGTTAACCCTCAGAGGGCCAGACCCTGCCAGAGGCCTGAACCTTCCGACACTCTGGGACTGGGAAGGCTCTCCTGCACTATTGTGACATTGGTTCAATACTATTATTATTATAGTTGTATTCCACTCATGGCAATTACTATAAAACAAGACATGTACACTTTAAGCCGTTTTTTTTTGTAGCCCATGATGGAAAGGAGCAGGGAGAAGAAAGTCTCATTTGACCTGCCCCTTATTCAAAAATAGACGGTCTGTCAATCCAAGCTGCTTACAACCAATACTTACAGTAACAAGAAATCAAAATCAACACAACAATCTACCATCAGCAAAACATGTAACCCGACATCTTCATACTGTCTAATTATTCTTACTGTATACATTTTCTTAAACCTAAAGATGTTCATACAGCCCTTTAAATCATTTGGTAAAGAATTCCACAGTTTAACGCCAACTACAGAAATACACATCTGCTTTAAAGTAGTCCGTGCAAACTGATGCTTAAAGAAGCATTTCCTTCTGCCCATCCTCTGAATTTAAAACATAGAATTTGTTTATATTTTCTGGAAGTATTCGGTTGTTTACTTTATGCACAACTAATGACGTCTGTAATTAAATTAAATCTTTAAGTTTTAACAGCCTTGACTAAACAAACAGCGTATTTGTGTTTATAGGCTACTTCATTATTTGTGTGTGGACTCGTGTACAAACTTCTTGTCTCTCCCACAGAAATCTGAAGCCAAGCTGGAGGAGATCTTGAAAGAAATCAAATCCCTCAAGGACCTGGTCAGCAGTCAGGAGAAGAGAATCATCAAACTTGAAGATCAAATGTCCAAAATTGCCATTTAGGGACCCTTTACCCGACCCGCTACAATTCAGGACGTTCCATTGGCAGGGGGACCGTGTTTCGTTGGAGGCCTGCCTAGCAACGATCCCTAGCAACATTCCAGATGAACTTTTTCTTAGCCAGCCCCCGACCCTCAAGTTTAACACAGATGGAATAAGGACGTGTCACTCTTTATGTTGACAAAGGACCCTTTTCCTTTAATCATGTGGCAGTTTTTTTATTATTTTGTCTACTACTAAAAAAAGGTCTAATGTAGTCCTTTGCATTTTAGAAATATGACCAAGAAAATAGTCCCCATTTGCCAAAATGCATACCCAGATATTTTTTAAGTATCAGTGTTTCATATCACCATAGCCCAAAATTATAATGTTGCCAAATTTGACATTTTGTTTACACCCCCAACAGTATTTCTTTCTCTCTGTGTGGGAGGAGTCAAAATGCAAACAGCGCAGAAGACCAGGTTATGTAAGGGGGTCATCGATACTACGAGATTAAAATAATTGTAATCATTTGGTTATGCTACGAAGATTTACATCTCAAACTGTAATTAGGGGGAAATAAATTCAGGTTGAAGAACGATTTAGCTGCCACAGTCTTCACCAAGCACCCAAGACATTACATATGATTCCTGCTGTCTGTGTTGAAAGTAACTCCTGCTTTCTGCCATTTCTCCTCATTCCTGTCGCTTCCCGTCATTCAGGCTGTGACAATAGTCCACGTAAACATGCATTCCTCTCTGTTTAGCTTCATTAACATGCACCGTGTGCTTATTGAAAAGAAAAGAAAATGACAAACACATTCCACAAATCTTATTGGCAGTTTTTGTTGTGTCGGGGAAAAAATACTTCTGTAACGTTCCTCCTCCTGTGAACACTGTACTGTCGTGACTCGGTTGGTTGGTTGTTATCGTGACATCGATGTGCTGCCACTGAAAATACCAACTTTGTGTATTTTCAACCTCAGCTCTGCTTTGTTTCTGTGACCGGTACAGACACCGACCTCAGTGTTTAGAAGCTGCAGTCAAGTGTAGTGGGATTATTTGTTGCCTCTGTTCATTTGCTTTAATTGCCATCTCAAGATCTGTACATTCTGAACAAACAAAACAGGAATCGACATGACGACAAGTAATCACACATTGACTATTTAAAACCTTCTGGTGGTAAAACTGGAGATTGCTACAGAAACTGTTCATGATAGACCTTAAAGGCCTAGATTGTGTGTGTGAATATGTGCCTCATGTCTTTGGTCTTTTGGGTACCTGTCACTTAGGATGTTCCTGCTTTGTTTCTTATTTGGGGGAGGGTTATGAAAAGGACTCCAAGACTAGCCTCCATCTTGGATGAATTGAATCGTTGGGATATTGCTTCACTGTTAATTTTAGCCCGTTTCTTGTTCCAGCTGTGCTAATATCCCTCTTAGTACTTCCACTTTTTTGTAATGGTTTATTTCTCAGATGCCCCTGTTCAGTATAGTTATCAGAATATCAAAGAACCATTGTGTTGTCCAGTCTGAGCTGGTTTGATCAGACGGCTACGATAAAGCTCCTCTTGATGTTTTAGTTTAGTTTCCCAGTGGGAAGCTGAGACGGGTAATGGTTCAGTCTGTTGTTTGCCTTCAATATTTGTTACCACTGTAAAGACCTGAAAGTGCCATAGAGGTAACCATGGAAGTGTTTGTAGGGGACTGTTGTGAGAGTAGATGTGTGTAGTAAATGGAAGAGTTGATAGGTGGCCGGCTTTAAAACCACTTCGAGGTGCTACACCTATGTTCAGAGGACCCTGCTCCTAAAGTACTGTCGTGAACTCCTGCCAATCCATCGCACAACACACCAGGCTTGGGGTTTGGCAGAAGGCACGGTGACATTTTTGACACTTTCCATCTGGATACGGGTATTCAAAACATCTTCGTAATGATGTCAAACCGAGAAGCTTTTTTGAGTCATCGTGGCTTCTAGGAGCAGCGTGTCGTAGAATATAAGGAAATCTGAGAGTGCTAACTGTTATACTGCCATATCTTGTATATCAGACTGCCACTCTCTATAGCACTGTCGGCACAGAGAGGAGATGAGAAGTAGTAGTGAATAGCGATCCAAAGGGACTCGGTAGGTTGGAGAAGTGTGCAGTTGAAAGATAGATGTATGTTTGTAATTTAGGTCTAGAAAAACTGAGTGAAAGCTTTGTAAATAACATGACCATATTTTCTGTATTTTTTTATTTTATTTCTTTTGTGGTTGTGCTGAAGAGGGTATTTGTGTGGGAGGTGGGTTTTAAATGTTTCCCCTTTGTCTGTGTTCCCTGCACCTTGCCATAATGCACCATGAGAAAAGCAGAGCCTCCGTTGATTATAAGAAAAATTAATAAAGAATTTTTAAAATGGCTTGATCTTTTGCATTCAATCATTACTGTTTTTTGTCATCTTAACAGGATTTCTTTAGCCTTTCATAATAAGTTATAAGTCCACAGTTTTAGTACAACAAATCTGAACCTGCACTGAAACCAACAGGAAGACTCTTAAGATAAATAAAACCTCAAACTTCCAATTTCTCCTATATTTTCGTGTCAACAAACCTCATGAAGGGCGGAGGTGGGACTTGGCTTGGCAACTGGAAGGTCACCAGTTCAAGTCCCGGAAAGTGCTACCGAGGTGTCCCTGAGCAAGGCACCGTTCCCTACACTGCTCCCCGGGCCCCGTACATAATGGCAGCCCACTGCTCCTAACACAAGGATGGGTCAAATGCAGAGAAACCGTTTCGTTACATAGTACCTGTACTACATAATGACAATAAGTTCAATCTTCAATGAAAGACCAACAATGTGTGTTCCTCAGCCCGTCCAATAGGTATACCTAATTCTTAAAAAAAATGGTATTGCTTGTATAATGTCGTTTTTGTTCTCGTAAACTGCTGTGCACTGTCGTTTTTAGAAACTTGCAAACCGACAAGAAAATACTGCATTTATTGGGAACCTTTTTTTGCTCCAGATTTATACATTTTTAGTGCTCTGTCACACTTTGAGTGTTTACTGCAGCAGGATAGTATACTGTATGTGCGACGGACGAAATAAAATAAGTGCTAATTGCAACAAAGGAACATGTCAGCTAGTGCAACATTTAGTATCTTAATGCTTGTTTTCTTAGACTGTTACATCGGCTGTATCAAACTTTGTTATGGCATCAATTATTATTTGGATCAGGTGTTTTAATATGCCTTTGTTTTAAATCGTATTCTCTTGTATTGACTGGGGCACAAACTATAAAGTAGATGGATATCCCAAATGGATAGTGAACTGAAAGTGCAGTAGCTTGAAATAAAGACAGTTAGTGATGGAACAGCTAACTTTGATAATTTATCAAACTAATGCAGTCTCTGTTACATCATGCATTACAAACTCAAAACTACTACATTGTGTGACACAGTAATAGTATAAAAGATTCTTTCACTCTGAACATGCACAATTGCTACCTTCTCAGCGAAAGCCCACTCTGACCAGCTATAACAAAAACATCTCACACCATCTGTCAAAATAACCTGAATGAAATAAGAAAGAACGCATCGGCAGCTTTAAATAGTCGACCTGCATATTTAGGGATGTATCCAGAGATAAGTGCTGCTAAAAGACTGTGCCGTTTATATGTTCGCCCTGTACATGTGTTTGGGGATGAAAGGGGTTGCTTTCTCTCTGCGCTGCTCTTGTAGACAGGCTGTAATCTACGGGCACTTAATTAGAGAGGACTCAGTGGGAGGCAGAGGAGTTTTGGGACTCGCCCCGCCAAGTACAGAAATACACATTTCCTTAAAACATGGGACTCGTGTTCTCTCTGCAACATCTCTGCAGGGAGAGTCAAGCTGAAAACTCAGGCTGAAGTGAAATGAACTTAAGTCAGCACACAATGTGGTAAAATACACTTTAATATAAAATGAATACCCTTTCTAAGACAGTTCAGCATTTCTTTATATATAATAAATAATGGTGTAAAAGTATGTACAGAATCACTCTGCATGGCTGCTCCCTCCCTGTCATAATTCATAATGTACAGTAAAAAGGTTGAGTCCCAAATGGACGCCCCATGAGTGCAGAATGATGAAGAGTGCTGGTGGGAGGTCGGAGAAAAAGAGGGATGGACATCATTTCGCAGAGAGCAGACTTTTCAGGGCTGAGTAAAAAAACGGTCAGTATTACTGAGCAGGGAGGGCGGATGCTCGGAAACTCTTCACTCTTACTTTCCTCTCCAGACTTTGTCTCCCCTTTTCTTCCTCTCTGTATTCCTAACACAAGATAAACTCGGGATTACACATTCTGTAAGTATATGTTTATATTTGCAATTTAAAGTGGATGTTATAAAGAGTGTAAAATCTACAGCCAATTGTTTCATTTACATCAGAGCTCAATATGATGAGTAATATTTTACGTTTCAAATTCATTAATACAACATGTAGTATTGGAGATAAATGTATTACAATATGGCAATTTTAAGATGCTTGTTCTTAAGTATCTTTGTTTGCATATTAGTATGCTTTTTTATGCTATTTTGTACTTCATTATGTTAAGCAGAAGCACCTTTACTTATTAGCTATGGTAACAAGACAGATTTTCAGTTTATAAAATATTGTGCATTTTTACAGAATAAACTAACTTACCCTTTAAAAAGAAGTCTAATTAGCTTTAACTCTATTGTTATATTAATACAATTATACAGCAATCTTTTGTCATGCATAACTGTGCTTTTGACACAAAAAGTATGCATTGCTAAAAATACTTTTATACAGAGCTTTTACTTGTAATACCATTTTTTTCCTTGTCGTATTGGTAGTTTCCTCTTATAAAATGGACTTATTCTGACGCTGCTAACATCTAAAAACAATACTGACCTTTACTTAAATGATCAGAAATGTAATTCATGTTTATACAGAGGGACTCATTTACAATCTGTATTTCTTTACACTTAATGCCTACACCTTGAGATAAACAAATATGTTGTATGTAAGAAAATGCTTTGAGATTATCTAAACTATTCCAGAGGCTCCATCTTTGCAAATGTGTATTTCCTGGGCACGCTTTACTTTATTTTATTTTGGTGTGGACCGCATTTTTCCTAAACGTCCACGTATGCCAGACTGTATTTTGTGTAAATGTGTCCAAAATAATGGCTAAGACATCGAGCTCATTCCTTTTAGATATAGCCCTTAAGATGTCATCGTAGACATTATGGACACATAAGATTTGAAAAGCTTTTTGTAAATTAAAAGAAAATTAGGAGCTGGAGAGATTAAGCACTCACATGTCATGAAAGGGATGAATCGCCCCAGTGATGTCTGAAGGTATTTAGTTGAAGGTAATGTGGCCCCTCCAGAAAAATACAGGGAATGTAATTATGTCTGTAATTATAAGATTCAGAGGGCAGTGCTGTACTATAGCTGTACATCCAAGGATGAAGACCCAGCCCTCTGTGGTCCAGCAGAGCGGAGACTGTATGAGCGACCACACAGGGAGGGGGATCTCACTGTGGGGGGAAATCAGGTTTCTATAGCATGATGCTGATTAGAAGCTTGTCTTTACATCCTAGCACCGTGTAATTATATCCTGTAAATGGTGACAGACTGAGCCCTGCAACACCAGAGGTGGGAAGTAGTGGAGTACAAATATTTTGTTACTGTACATTTTTCTGGTATCAGTACTTTACTCCACTACTTATTTTATAACGACTTTTTACTTTTACTTTTTACATTTTGAACACAAATAGCTGTACTTTCTACTTCTTACATTTTCAAAACAGGCTGGTTACTTTAGTTTTAATCTGAGTTTGGTGGCGTGATCATTATTATTTAGAGTCATTGCGTGCCTCTTGATTTGAACACGATCCGTGTATCCATCATTTCCTGGTCTTCTCTAAAGAAGATCGACCAATGAAAACGTTGTCATGTTGCCGTTGCTCAGCATCAAAACATTAATTAGCTAACAATGACATTATTGTTCTATTAATATAAAGGGAGGTCAGGTACTCTTTAAAACAGCTGGTAGTTATGGGTACTTTTTACTTAAGTACATTTCAAAGCCCTCTTTACTTTTACTTGAGTAAAGAAGTTTAGTCAGTACTTCTACTTTTACCAGAGTATTTTTAAACACGAGTATCTGTACTTCTACTTGAGTAAAGGATGTGTGTACTTGTGCCATCTCTGTGCAACACTAGCTACCTTATGTTAGAGTTCAACATGACATGGAAATGGAAGAAAGGTAATATTGGGTTAGTACGTTTATACAGTCAGATGTTCTGTCAGTACATTTTCCTGGAAGCAGGAATCTCTCCATCCGTCTGTGCTGCTGCGGCTCGGCTGGTGCTCAGCAGCTGCTGCCCGGTGTAAATATAGAGGCCGCAGCCGCAGGTCTCCCACGCCTCTGTGCTCCCCTGGAATATAGCTTCCTCTTGGCTTTGGTGTGGTGGATGGGCCTCCCTCTACTTTACAAATTATAAGGCCTTCAGCACCAAAACTCACTGTCTCCACCCCAAATAAGTAATGGCTACTCTGCTGCCTGCTAAAATAGATCTGGTGAAAGATGGGAAAGGCAGAAAAACCTGAGTCAAAGATTACTGGCGTTACATTTCAGATGGAAAAAGCTCTTAAAACAATATTATTATTCTCTCATTAGCATATTTTGCATTAAAGACTGCTTGACACTGGTGAGTATAGTTTCTAAACGGGTCCCAAGAAAAACCATAGGGATCACAAGATTATTAAAAAAATCTTCCAAACAACTTCATATTTTACATTATATTTTCTGTCTTCTTCTTAGTCTGTTCTCTTGGTCCGTTTCTTTAAAGAAATTGTTTCACGTTTATTGCCAAGAGTTAGATTAAGATGACTGACACTCTCATGTTTACAATAAATATTTAGCTAAGGCAGGAGGCTTAGCTTTGCATAAAGACAAATCACAGGGAGCGTGGTTAACCAAAGTTCAAATAAACACCAACCAGCGGCCTCCAGGAAGTCACTGCACCAGGCTTTTGCTCGCCAAGAAAAAGTTATTGTACCTTTTATAACTCCCTTAAAAAAAAATCTGCTTGTGTTTGGATTAAAGAAAGTGGATGCAATGTTTATCCCTGAGCTTTACATTGCTGCTAGAGGACTTCTGTAACCTTTAGACAGAGCCAGGCTAGATTTGTCAGTCTTTTGCAAAGCTCACCAACCTCCAAGGGGTCACAAGTCACTAAGTCAATGGATCTCCTCAAGATAAGAATTACAAATAAAACATTTTGTATGCTAAATTCATGATGTTGTTGTCGTTGCAGGACGCTGAGGAGAAGATGAAGTCCCACACGTTTTTCCTTGCCACCTGTGTGACCCTGCTCTCGCTGTGTCATGCTACTCCGCTGTTCTACAACATCTCCATGGACGGCAGTGGGGATGAAGCAGAGCTGGAGCTCCTTCCCATCTCCTTCACCACTCGAGCCCCCGTTCTCATCTCCGCTGCTACCGGACCCCCCAGCCTCACCGCCACCATCACCAACACCATCACCACCACCATGATCCGCCTGAAGGACTTTGTCTTCACCCGAGTGGTGGACTTCCTGCAGGAGCATCTGCTCATCATCATCGTGGTGACCTCTCTACTCATCGTCATGGTCTTCATCATCTGCTGTGCCTCTGCCATGAGTCAGAAGCGTAAGCTGGAGACCTACAAACCCCTTCCTAACTCAAAAAAGAAGCTTGCGGCAAGCAAAACAAACGCACCCAAGAACTCCAGTGAGCCTGTGGAGAAGCCCTACGCCGTGGACCACGTCAAGAGGGTCCAGACTCAGAGCATGGCTTCCCCCAAGACCCTGCGTCAGCCCTCCAAGGCTCTGGTGGGAGAGAGGGGGCGGGACGTCCGGTCGTCGCCTCGCCAGGAGGTGAGGAAGGTCCGGGAGGTCGAGGAGGTGGAAAAGCGCCAAGAGGAGCCCAAGCAGAAAGAGCAGCCGAGGCCCAGGGAGGAGGTGCAGCAGAGCCCCAGCACCAGCGCCGTCTGCACCGTCTGCACCTGCCACCTGAAGAAGGGTCACCACTAGGGGTCAGGGCTGATGGTGGCAACCATGACAGAACAACAAGATCCGGTTATACTGTACACATTTGGAAAGAAATCATTGGGATTGAAATCTGAAATACCTTTGGATAACAAAAGCCAGCAGGAAATGTATTTGTAAAGCTCATGCCCAAAATATAACTCTCATCTGATGTAAACATGAAATTAAAAGTTAAACTATTGGATTTAGCATGCATACATCCTGTCTATAAAAGTTGCATCTCAAAGTTTTTGATTTATATAAAGGGTTAAAAAGCCAACAATTGATAATATATGGCTGATTTTTTATTTGTTGTACCTGCTGACAACTTTTCCGTTTAAAGAGGCTCAGTGGTCCTTAGTCTTGCAGTGGTTGGCCAGTAGGTTTTTTTTAATTATTATAAGATAAGTAAGTCATTGTGTTCAGAAAGATTATCATTATTGCAATACTAAGTTAATATTTTGAGACAGATATAATGCATGGATCTTTTATCCATCACAAGGCATATTTGTGTCTTATCTTTTGTATTTAAGTGACTAATATAATGTTACTGTGCCATTAAGGTAGCATCACTTGAAACCGTGAAATACCATTTTTTTTTTATGGATACAATTGTTTTTAAAAGAGAAAAATAAAAATGATGATAAATGGGCAGCCAATGGGTTTCCATGGCTCCCTAAAAGCAATGACAGATCAGTATCCGTGTGTTTTTGACACTGAGATGTGTGACTCATGCCTGCCTTGACAGAGGGATCTCCTCGTACGTCCTGCTGTTCGCCTCGGCGTCTCTCCTGCGGCTCAGAGCTCTGACCTCTTTAGAGCTCACCTCTGCTGCGGTAAATAAAGCAAAGTGAGAAGCCAGAAGCCGGATTGTTCTAACAAAACAATCTCTTTTTATTTACCTTCATATTTACTTATCTTCGTTTGTTATTTCATTTTTTTATGTCATATCCTATTGCTTTTTACTTCACAAACCTAATTCACAAAGGTTTACACCAAAAGCACAATTTTCAACTGTGTTACCGGTTACATTAAGTACAAATATATATTATCTATCTGTATACATATTTATTTTGGTTGATAATTCTGATCTGCCTTCAAAATAAAAGCAGCTTTTTTGGGGGGGTACAACAACTTTGTGAATCAGGTTTTTATTTTATTTTAATAAGTAATACTTATGTTTAATTTAAATAATGGGTTTTTATCCTTCATGTAATAATTAGTAATGGGTCAAAAGCTTGAGTACAGGGATAGATAGTTGGCCTGTTTTGCTGTTATATTTAGCTGTATTTGTTTTGATATTCCTATGGTTTTGTTTGACTAAAATGTAAGATTTGTTTAAACTCTCCATCTTACTGTCCCCTTACTGAAGTCAACGACTCAAATGTGTGAGTTTTTATGCCTTATGGGCCAGACTTTTCTCTTTAAATACTTTTTAACCTCAGATTGTTGTCCTCAGATGTTTCCAAACAGATGCTTCCTTTGTAAGTGACAGTTTTGTTTTGCTTGTGTTGAATAAAATTGTTGTTAACAACGTTTCTGTCATTATTGAAAATGGTAGAAAGGGTTTCACGATGAAAGACATATGCAGCTCCGTAGAAACCTAAGATTAGAAAAGGCGCGGCAGGTCTAAAAAACATTATGTTCCACTCGGGACTGTAATTCAGAGCTGCATACACTGAAGAATCATGGGTAACTATTTTTAAGGTAATTGCCCAAATGTCAGATTTGTATATGTGCTCTCTGGTGGGAGGAGCTGTCTTCCAACTTAACAAGGCCAAGCTGTGCACACACACTCTCTCTCACACACACCCTCACACACACACACACACACATTTTCATGGTTGGCCGTGGCGAGGCACCATCACACCCGGACCCCGGCCTGCAGAAGGTATCGGAGCCTGGAGATGACGAGGGCCCCGTTGTCCTTCACTGGCAACTCCACAAGATTGCTTAAATATTTCAGCAGCAGTGAACCAGATCCATACAGAGCCCTTTGATCCTAAACAAGCCCCCCACGTATTGTCTGTATGAATCTTAAGACTCTGATTTCTGTCAGTATTCAAAGACAATACTTTTGGGTTTCTTACTTTTAAAGGGCAAAGAAAAAGTACCCTTGTGTGAAGAGTACAAGTATTGATATCAGTTATGTCATGTGAGTGAATGCACTTCTTTCTACACCATCTGCCACTTTTACATTGATACAGGTACACACATATGCACATCTATTGTTAAAATGTATCACGACATTATTAAAGTGTGATTACATATTGCTAATATTCCTAAAGCACAATCCATTAATAAAAAAAGGTTTGCTCTGGATCAAAAGTGTGTCCACTCTTCAAAGATCAAACATCCAACATGACGACAGCAGCTCTAAGGCTAACGTAATCCTGTGTGGGGGCTGAAACGTGAGCCCTGACAGAGCCTCGCACCGGGGTCAGATTCCACGCTCTTTTGTCAACGAGGTGCTAAATAATTAGAGAAAGTACAACCCCTTCACTTTCACTCTTCCCAGCTGGTGACGGGAAGACACACAGCTGCAGGGCCACCCAGCAACACTGTCTGTTCGAGGTCCACATTGACTGTTTACAGGAAGCTTGGTAACGTCAGATCAGGATATATTTGGGATACCTGTGTGCTCTTTAACATCTCTAGCTGAAGTTCTTGCTCTGTGTAGTTTGACCCCTTTCACAGACCTGTCAATCACTCTGAGAGGTGAAGAGGATCCAGAATAGGTAACACAGCACCTTGAGGCTGACGTTAAACTTTGATGAGCATCTGCCAGGAATTCTCATCGGTGGTTATATCTGAAGAGAGACAGGGGGCCATGTGTGGACAATCCTGCCCATCTCCGCTGAGGAGCCGATAAAACAGGAAGAGGAAATGGTAAGTGTGTGTGGGCCTTTCATAATTCATTTTTGGGAATTATCAGTCTTATAAGTCATCGTTTATGAGTTTAAATTATTACATGTTGCTAATAATGGCTTTATAAGAGGTTTGCAGTTGTTTATAAATACATGGATGTTGTTTCACATCTCATGTAGTTCTCATTTAGAGGGTCAAAGGTCAGAGATAAGAGGTTTAAGGGGTGAAAAAAGAAAACAAGTGATATCTGGGATATTTTCCCGAGGCCTTTGGTAATGTCTTATTCTTAAAGCATTGTTAACATATCTAATTATCATTAATAAACCCATTATTAGCAATTTGAAGTACCCGTTTTGAAGTTGTAGCAAGTAAGAAATGTGTTTAATGTGGTCGTCTTCATTATTCCTGGCAGTGAGTCATGCTTGGCTGCAGATGTGGTGGAAAGGTTTATGTCCTCCTGGTTCTCTGCATCGGTCCTCTGGCCTGCCTCCTCCCCTCCCCCTGTCCCCCCGGCTGCTGCTGCCCAGGGTTCCTGGTCCTGTGCGAGTCTCTGGGCCTCAGGTCGCTGCCTCGCTCCGTCCCTCTCAGCACCGCAGCTCTCTCTGTGGCCAGGAACCAGCTGTGTAACGTGGACCACCTGCTGCGGCCCTTCTCCGGCCTGCAGGAGCTGAGCCTCAGTCACAACCTGCTGCCCCGCTTCCCCCGAGGCCTCCCCCCCAGCTTGGAGTCCCTGCTGCTGCAAGAAAACCGCATCACGTTTATAACCTCAGGCGCCCTGCGACAACTGGGGAACCTCACTCGTTTGGATCTGGAGGACAACCGCATCAGTGCCATCCAACCGGGGGCCCTTCTGGGTCTCCCCAGGCTGCAGGTCCTCATTCTGAAGGGCAACAAGCTTACAAGCCTCCCTCTAAATCTCCCTCCATCACTGACACATTTGGACGTCTCAGCAAACTGCATCTCTGTCCTGGACCTGCCCTCTCTGTCTGCTCTGGTCAACCTGCAGGTCCTGAAGATCAACAGCAACTGCCTGCGCTCGGTCCCAGAGAGCGCGTTCGACGGCCTGCCGCGCCTCAGATCTGTGGACCTGACCAACAACCTCTGGGTGTGTGAGTGTGACATCTTGTATCTCTACCGCTGGCTGCTGAGAGGCAGGGTGAGGATGGCCACAGACCTGGTTTGCAGCGAGCCGGTCCATCTCGCTCACCGCCTGCTTCTGGATCTGTCCGTCATGGCCATCTGTCCTCGTGTCCTGAAGCCCAACGAGAGGACACAGCAACTGGACCCGAGTTCTGCCCTGGAGATAGTGAAGCCCAACGAGAGGACACAGCAACTGGACCTGAGTTCTGCCCTGGAGACAGTGAAGCCCAATGAGAGGACACAGCAACTGGACCCGAGTTCTGCCCTGGAGACAGTGAAGCCCAATGAGAGGACACAGCAACTGGACCTGAGTTCTGCCCTGGAGACAGTGAAGCCCAATGAGAGGACACAGCAACTGGACCCGAGTTCTGCCCTGGAGACAGTGAAGCCCAACGAGAGGACACATCAACTGGACCTGAGTTCTGCCCTGGAGACAGTGAAGCCCAACGAGAGGACACAGCAACTGGACCTGAGTTCTGCCCTGGAGACAGTGAAGCCCAATGAGAGGACACAGCAACTGGACCTGAGTTCTGCCCTGGAGACAGTGAAGCCCAATGAGAGGACACAACAACTGGACCTGAGTTCTGCTCTGGAGACAGTGAAGCCCAATGAGAGGACACAGCAACTGGACCTGAGTTCTGCCCTGGAGACAGTGAAGCCCAATGAGAGGACACATCAACTGGACCTGAGTTCTGCCCTGGAGACAGTGAAGCCCATGGGACCAAGCCCATCTAAACCCAAGCAGTATTTGGGAATAGTGTCAGAGCTGATATCAGAAGAAACCACTGATGGACTTCTTTCCAAAGATGCTCATAAGACTCGTGTGTCACTTGACCACTACTCTTTAGAGACCCTCACCTATGAGGAGTGTTTGTCCCTAAATAAAACACAACCATCCAGCTCACCTGATTTAAAAACCACTTCAGTCCCTGCTGAGGAACAGAAATGCAGAGACAACATCACAAGTGGGTCCCCTCACGTTAACACAACCCCTGCTGAAGGGACTCGATCTCTACTCTCTACTAACAGAGATGCACCCCGGCCCACTCTGTACCCTCGACCGCTCACACAACACGACTCTGTGCTGGTCGTCTCTCTGCTGGCAGTGTTATGTGTGTTAGTAGCTCTCCTGATGCTGGTGGTGCTGCTTGTACTGAAAAAGGTTCTCCTGCGGCACCAGCAGGTGGCGCCGCTTAATGTAGGGTCTGGTGGATTACAATGACACACAGGCACGGATTTTTTTTTTTTTTTAAATAACTTTATTCACAATAGGCACACACAGCCATAGAATACTCTGAATAATAATATTGAATGCGTTCTTTAACTGCATTTTTATACTGAATCCTTCACGATGGAGATGTGATTTTATACGATTCAGCCAAATAAAGAGGAAAGGCCAACAAATATATTGAAAAAAATCTTGACCTATAGTTTCTGATTTCTTTATTTGGTTTCTGTGTAGAAAACACTGCAAAGGAGTGTTTGAATTAAGATGTTTACCATGAACTTCCAACTCCAAAATCAGCCTCAATAAAGAGCCAATGACTGATTATGAGATGAGAAGCAGATAAACAATAACCCCTGCCATTTTCTTAAGAGATTCATGGTGTATAAACTCCCTGAAGACCTGGTGTAGTATTATGGTGATCCATCCTTTCAAACAGCACTGCAGTGAAACATTACAGGGCTGGAGACACAACGGATTGTGAATAACACACATTAACCGGTGGCTTGCACACGCTTCTCCTTCTTGTCCTGTTGTTTTATTCTGTAGTCTGACAGCGCTGCTTTAATGGCATCCTCTGCAAGCACTGAAAGAACAAAGGAGGGAAGAGTTTAAACAAACACTTTGAGCATGAAATAAGCGTTGATTGTTTACACAGCCTGGTAACAACTGAAAGGAAAACCCTGAAGAAGTGAGTTGAGAAATGTCAACGGTTGATTATTCGTACTCAGAAAATTCAATGAGATTTTGTTTAAGTAGCCATCAGTAATGTGGATGTAATGACTTATTGTTCATGCAATTAATCAAACAGCTTTAACAGTCTTGTAAAGTCAGACAATGACATCACTTCACTGTATTGCAGCATTTTAAAACCATGGAAAAACATGTATGCCATATTAAAGTATCCACAAGATGATATGTAGTTTCAGAATACTATAGAAATATAGCCCAGACCTATTCTAAATGCACAAAAACTGAGAAGAACCAAATGATGGAATATACTTTTGGTTTCAGTAACGAGAGTTCAGTTGTGTTATACTGTGAACATGACAGTGCTACTTTCAGTATGTCATTGTGTTGCTTTGAACTTACTGGAGCAGTGCAGCTTGACTGGTGGAAGGCAGAGTTCTTTGGCGATGTCTGTGTTCCTGATCTTCAGAGCTTCTTCCACCTACAGAATGAAAGCAGACTTAGATTAAAAAAAAGCAGGACTTGTAATGCCACTATTCTTCTTTCAATCCATGTTTTGCAAACTCACCGACTTCCCCTTCACCCACTCTGTCGCTAGAGAACTGGAGGCAATGGCTGATCCGCAGCCAAATGTCTTAAACTTTGCATCAACAATCATGCCATGGTCATCCACCTCGATCTAAAAACAACATAGAATACACCTAGTTGTACAAAAGTAATGACAGTCATGACAGCAGTAGCATTTGACCTCTAACTTACCTGAAGCTTCATTACATCACCACAGGCCGGTGCACCCACCAAACCAGTCCCCACATTTTTGGAGTTTTTGTCTAGAGTTCCTACATTTCTTGGGTTTTCATAATGGTCCACCACCTTGAGGAACGAGACACACGGAAAATTAGATGTAATTGTTTTAGAGTGTAGTAGAGATAGGACATATAGGTTTAAGTTAGCTACCCTACTGTATGTATTTATGTTTCACAGCTTAAAATATTTGACATACTAAGAAGACCTTCCTTTCTTATAGTTGCTGGGTGATTGTTGATGTAGTGGAGTAAAAAGTACAATATTATAAAAAATGTAGTGAAGTAAAAGTATTAAGTAGCATAAACAGAGACTACTCCGGGATGTACTTCAGAATTGTACACAAGTACTTTAATAAATGTACCTTGTTAGAATCAGAATCAGAAACAGGTTTAGTAGGTTTACACGTAGGAGGAATTTGACTTGGTGTCGTACATAAAAGTAAAACAAGAATTAAAAACACAGGTAGAGAACTAGAAAAATATAAGAAATAATAAAGAATATAGTAAAAAATATTGTAAAATATAACAGTATTTCCATTGCAATGGAATGGAATAAGAAGTAAATAAATATGGATCAAAAATCGGCAGTAATAACTGGTTATCCCCATTGAAATTGCAAGTTGAAAACAGCTATTGCCAATCTCTTACAATATTAGTTAAGTTATACAAAGAACCCAGGGTCTTAACGGTCTTAACTCGTGTGGACACAGGTTTGACCCCCTGTGAGATTCACACGACACATAACGTAGTTTACCTTCAGTAAAACGTGTGACATCAATAACACATGTGACATTACGAGTTTAAAACACATTTGAGTTACCTTTATGTGATATAAACACTGTGTCTTGAGCTCCGGGCTGAATAAACGTCTGCTAAATAACAACAGCGAGGACGCTGAGTTTCGCAGAGACACAATCGCCATGTTGAGATAACGATGATGATGAACAGAAACCAACGAGTGAGCACGAAAGAAGACGAGCACCCTTTGCTGACAAACAAGTGCGGAAGGGCTCATCTAGAAAGGAGCGCCCTCTAGAGGCGAACAGCAGCCACTACAGGGGACACATGGAACATAAGATAAGATATATAGTTTATTAGTCTCAATTTGGGAAATGTTTTTGTTGCAGCAGCATGTTGAACAAGTATTGCACATAATTAGAAATGAAAAAGAGTAGAAATTAAACAATTATACAATATAAACATCTCAAAATAGCATAAAAACAGAACTAAAAGAGTGAAAATATATAAAAGTTGACCGTGAAGAAAACATATCTAAACTATCTGATAAATAAAACTCTTATTGAAAGGCCGAATTACAGCTAACACAATTTAAATGTGGGATAATATTTACATTTAGTGTGCAAGAATGGCAAGATAAGATAAGATATATATATATATATTTTTTTTTTGTCAAAGCAGCTTGGATAAGACATTGGACATGAATTAGAGGTAAATAAAAGTAAATAAAAACAATGAAGATATATATAACAGCAGTAGAAGATAAGCAAAATACGCAAAACAGTGAATATATATCAATTATGAAGGATATCTATAGAGTATATATTACAAGTTAACAGTTAGTTCTATATTTAGGTAAATGTTTTATTCATATAAAGAGAGGACATTAATACATGTTATACCTAGAATTAAAACAATATAGTATAGCACTATTAATAGAAACTAATTGTTAATTTAAAGGGGACCTATCATGCAAAATGCACTTTTGTACGTCTTTTATACATGAATATGTGTCCCCGGTGTTCCAGGGAACTCACCAAGTGTCAGAAAACACAACCCTCTCTATTTTCCTCCATACCCAAATCTCTAAAAAAGGGGCTGCAACGGATCTGATAAAAACTGATCCAGATTTGAACACTGTCCTGACGTCAGGACGGTGGCGCTACGGCTATTGGGCCAACTCCACCAATCAGGAGGAGACAGCCACGGCATTGCCGTTCGAAAGCGCTGGAGACGTTGTAGTACATATGCCAGGCCTCTAGATGGTGCTGTTCTCACAGAATCAACCCTTGCTAAAACAGATCTAAAAAATGTCAAATTGAGCAAAATGAGGCATGGCTAAAATGCATGATCTGTTTGGTATTTTGAAAAAAAAAAAGTATAAATATGCCTTATATAGGTATGGTCCTACACTATATTATTCAAATATAGGTCCACTTTAAGAAATATTTAATCTGAAATATGAAACTGTACTTTCTTTTTATTTTGATAACTTTATATGACTACCCCTGATGTTCATTTATGTTCTTGAATAAAAACACCTTTTGTCACAACCACTTTACGAAAATGGGTTTCATCCATGGATGGCGAAGTCCTGCCCATCTACTTCCGACCCATGGGACCTTATTTCGGAAAAATTATGTATTGAAGTCAATGGAGAGAGAAAGATTATCTTTCGACCCCGTTTGAATTGTGCAACGAATTACACATATGATGTTTGTCAATCTTAAAAAATAATTTCCATGTCAAAAAAGTCACAGTTTGTCGTAAAACTGTTGAAATATAAGACTATGAAAAATACGCAACTAGAAAGACTACAAATCCCAGAATCCCGGTCCCGCATTCTGGCTCTTACGGAACCGACTAACTCCCCTTGTGTGTCTGTACAGCTCTCAACATGCCCATACTTGGAGTGATTTTCACCTCTTTTAATACTTTTCGCCTCATTCTGAGGAAAGAAGTGAAATGTGCCAACGTGACGGCCGTCTTGGTGTGTGGTGCGAGACGGGAGATGTAGTTAATTGAGCGGTTTCACAAAAAAAAAAGTGTTACTTCACATTTTGACGACACATTTTAATTTTTTTGACTTGCAAAATTATCTTTTAAATTGACAAACATCATATGTGTAATTTGTGGCACAATTCAAACGGGATCGAAAGATAATCTTTCTCTCTCCATTGACTTCAATACATACTTTTTTCGAAATAAGGTCCCATGGAGGTCCACCGGAAAGGGAGGGACTTCGCCTCTCCGGCTCACTCGGGCTCACTTCCTGGGGTTTTGGTTCATGCTCCAACTCTCGCGATACTTCTCTGTTTCCAGGCAGAAAGTACTTTCCAACATGGCAGCGTCGAGCAGCGCAGAGCAAACGCAGTTGCACGATATGGAGGAGGAAGAAGAAGGGATGGAGGAGAGAGAGATGGAATCAGACGAGGAAAACCGCATGCGAGGAGAAAATTCAGACGAGGAAGAGGACGATTCTTCGGATGACGAGAAAGAAAATGAAGCCGAGATCCAACGCTTGGAGGAGCAGGTAATTAACAACAAGATGCGTTCAGGGACAGAGGAGCTAATGAGAATGAATGGTAAACACAGTCAACTCACAAGCAGATTTAAAACTATGACCTGCCCTGTCCTGCTTTGGCTTAATAGAAAGTAAACTCTGTCTGTTATCCAAAACAATTCAATGTTATTTATGATACGTCGTCATTCAAATAGCTGTCGTGATTAGTTAGCTTACCTGCTAATCTGTGATGCTAATGGTCACGTGTTATACGCGCCTTTTTTAACGTCTTATTTCAGTGGGGCTTTACAGTTTTCAGGAAGTACACCACACGTGCACAAACAAAGTACACATAAACTTTAACTTTACTGGGAGAGACGGGCAGAGAAATAATCTGATGTACCGATAGCGACTTTTTACAGAATTCATAATTGTGTATGTTGCAAGGATACAGTGAACTTTGTAGGTCCTGTTCTTCCACTTTATCAGCAGAGAGCAGGTTTATAAAGTTACTGCAGCAGTATGCATGTTAATTATGTACATACAGCTTACATTTGTTTTACTGCGTTAATGTAATTCTACAGATCCCCATCCATTAGGTTTTTACAATTGTTGGGAAAATACTGAATGTTCTCTTCTAATATCAGAGTAGCACATGATAACAAAGGCCCTACGTAGCTGTGTACGTAACCGGATGTATGATTACCCAGAAGAGCATCAGGACTGTTTTAGATATATGATAGCTATGTTACAACGATTAACATGCTGATTCAGCCTCTATGGAGACAAACACATGACAAGCATGATTATTTCTGACGTGGGTTTTAGCTAATCCAAACTAAACATTGTATACGGCTTTGAACCGGTATTCCTCCATCTTGTGACTGTGTAACTCCCTCTCTTGTATATCAGCATGTAAAGGACACTGTTCAGGAACTAGTTGTCCCATGTAGCTCTGTATGTGATGACTCCTCCATTCTTAAAAAATAAATACATGTATCCTGATATTGAAGCTCAAGCTGGTGACGAGTGATATTTTCCTAACAATAATATATATTGTTTTTGTAATAATTGAATTTAGGAGTCAACTTCATGTTCATTTTGGGGCTGAATTTAATAGTGCTATACTGCACCTGATAGTGTCCGGCATACTGGCAAATACAGCCTTTATGATAATGACATTTGAATTCTAAAATCATGTTAGAATTTATTATATGCATTAGTGTTAGCTAGTTATAAATAATAGACTAGCAAAATCAGTATGGTAAAGTATACATTTTCTGTGTGAAATATTTGAGATTGCTAACTTAAATGCCATTATTTAATCCATAATTCATTTATGAATGTTCTCTGGCTGTGGTGCTATATCACAAAGAAGCACAAGTTAATTATGATATGTTTAATTATTCAAGGTCTTAACTTATTTCTTCTTTGTTTGATTCTTCAGTTGTCTATCAACGCTTTCGACTACAACTGCCACGTGGATCTCATCAAGCTACTGAAGCAGGAGGGGGAACTTCTCCGTCTGCGAAAAGCAAGGCAGAAGATGAGTGAGCTCTTCCCACTCACTGAAGGTTGGTGCATGTTGTCTCAAGAAGTATTCATTGTCAGCAGCTCGAATCATTATTTGCAACTGAAACCACATTTCCTTAAAACCTGCAGAGATTTGGCTGGAGTGGCTCAAGGATGAGATCCGTCTGACTGAGGAAGAGCCAAACCGGGAGAAAGTATATGAACTTTTTGAGAAAGCCGTGGCAGACTATATCTGTGAGTGACCCCCACCATTGGTAACAGCCTTTGATTTGACAGTCAGTTATTTCATGATCTTATGTTTGATTCCATGTATTTATTATACCCTAGGTCCAGATATCTGGCTCGAATTTGCTCAGTATTCAATTGGTGGCATGGGCCTGCCAGGTGGGATGGAGAAGGTGAGATCCATCTTTGAGAGAGCTGTGATGGCGGTGGGGCTTCACATGACGAAGGGACAGGCGGTGTGGGAGGCGTACCGAGAGTTTGAGAACGTCATCCTGTCCACAGTACAGGTTTGTGTTTCCACCACTAAGATGGTCTTATTCTATGTCCTTGATTTTGTTGCTTTTTGAACACATACACATGCTAGAGTTTTATTTTCAATCATGTACATTTTTTTTTTTTACACTGGACTGTTGGTAAATATGGGTTGCTGTTGAAATATACTTTAATAACTTATATTCATGGGCACATTGTTACAGTCTGTATCAAGCATCATACTCGTTAAGCCTTGCTCAAGATGCTCAACACATTTGTGTTATGCAGATTGATGGGAAAGGTCTTTTAACAACAGCACTCTCATTTTAGTGTAGTGTCCGTCAGATTTGATTTAACGCACTGTATTTCATTATCAATCCGTATCGGTCAGTTTATTATTGTGTTGAAGCATACTGTTGAATTATAATCCTTCACTTAACTCATTTAATTGATACAGGTTAGACGAAATGACTTCCTAAATTGTGACACCATCTTCTCTGCCTTTTTTCCTCCAGCCTCCCCCTGGCAGGGTTCCCAGCTGCGAGGAGCAAGGGAGTCTGAATGTTCAGCTCGAGCGAATCCACACACTGTTTCGCCGCCAGCTGGCCGTCCCTTTAATGGGTAAGCATGAAGCCTGATTTGTCCAAAAAGCTGGATTTCTGTTGTAAGGGTTGTCAAAAAGCTGAGTGAGTGGAAATGACCAAATTCCGTTGCATGATGATTTATGGCTGGCACGGTCGTGATGTGTCTTTTTGAAATGCTGTACGCATTATGAAAAAACATGCTTAGTTGAGTTTCAGGAGTGGGCAAAGATACCAGATGGTCTAGTATTGTTTTTTATTTACTGTACCAGCCAAATAGACATCAGATGCATTTCCTGTAATATGTTAAACCCTTTCTTGTCTGAACATCTCACATGTCTCACTGCGGTTATGTGGTCTTATATAAGCAATTGTAAATTGACACGTTCCCGCTGCACACTAAAAGTTACTCGTCTCAATGTCACCCTTTTACAATTGGCTAATTCTGTATGTAGTGTATGTATCATTGTTGTTAATGTTAAAAAGTGTCTATAAATGTTGGCAAACATTGTGCTGTGTTGCTTTGCAGACATGGAAGCCACCTTTGCCGAGTACGAGGAGTGGTCTGAACAGGAGGTGGCTGAGACGGTCATGATTCAGTACAGAAAGGCTTTGCAGCAGTTGGCCAAGTGCAAACCTTTGGAAGAAGCACTGGTAACTGACTTGAATTGAATATTTTGACCCTTACAGTTCTCCTCATTTTTAAGTGTTTGAATATTGTGATGCAATGCCCTAACGTCTGTTGTCTTTTCCCAGATATTAGCAGAACCTCCTAAGATGGCGGAGTATCAGGCCTTCCTCGACTTTGAACTAAAGGAGGGCGACCCGGCACGGATCCAGATCATCTATGAGCGGGCCCTGGCTGAGAACTGCCTGGTACCGGACATGTGGACCAAATACACAACCTATCTGGTGAGTATTGGTTCCCAGTCCGACTGTATTGCTTACTGTGTAGAGTTTGGACTTGTTCATATAGCATTACCTCCCAGGCCTACTCTTACAGCTCCTCTTGGACTAGATTCATGGGTCATTTTTGTTATGTCTTTTCTCCTTTAAACACTATAATTGGACAAAACCCAGCGAAACATCAGGTTAATAATCATTTGAATCATCTTTCTTAACCTCTTGAGCCCGATTGCACCCGGTACCGGGGGCAGACGCAGCATCTTGTAAGATACACCATCCCAGGGCTTGTTAACATTTAACAGCCTATTCATGTGGCATACCCACTTAATGGGAAGAAACTCAGCTAACGGCCGATAATAACACGAAAATGTAATTCCAACACCAAGCGTCTAAATCAGCATTTAACGAAAACGTGCCAACGGTGCATGCGCACATAAGTGATAGCGATTTTTCTACTTCTTGCTATCTGCACAAACGACATGTCATATGAAAGCTGAGATTCCACAGAGTCCATGGGTATAAGTCTCATCACTGTAAAACTCACTGAACTAGCAGCCAGGAAAGAGCAACAAACTGTCTAACCATAATGTGTCTTACCTTTGCTGTTTTGTGATCAAACGTTGTGTTCAAGGGCATAAAAAACGCTGCTGAAGGTTAATCCAATGTCTCTGCGTCACTTTGAAATGATCACTGATAATCCATCATTATTTACATGGTAATAAGCGGGGTATAATGTTGAGCAGGCTGGGGCGTCTGCTTTGGAGCATGCTGTGTTTGTGCATTTTAACTGACACATGGTAATGTTTACGTGGATTTATGAACTGCCCCTCGATTCTATTGGCTCTAACGGTTACAAAGAGGTGTCAATCACCGAATTTGACCAATGGGTTCCAGAGATAGGTCCCCGCTTAAAGTATAAGGTCTGACTACAGCTCGCTCCTCATAACGCAGCGGAACGCACAGCAGATTACAAGAACAGTGATTTCTTTGCATTTAGGAATTAAGGAAAAAGGGTTATACCGCGGAGAAGGTACTGACCATTCTGGCTGCTGATAGCGGGGAAGGTGTTTTACCTGTTGACTCTGCGTCGGATGATGAGGACCAACTGCAGCAACAGATGGACCCGGACAGTAGTGACTCAGATTATGAATTTTCATCAACGGAAAGGTATGTAATCTCTTTTTTATCGATTACTTATTTATTTGGTGTAATATTATTCATCTATCCTCCTTATTATTCTGCAATGAATTTAAAATTCACACACTCAACCTGGATGGTGTTACAGGGCTTATTTACCTCAACATCCATATACTGCCTGTTTGGAGTTACATTTTCAAAAGTATAAGCCAGTGAATTAATCTATTTGGTTTCTTTCCAAACATTTTTTCACAGTGATGAAGATTATGTGCCTAAAATGGCTGCTTCCAGTAAGATACGGCCATCAACACGTACCCCTCAGCCCCTGCTAAGCCGCTCCACTCGACGGGCTTCTGCTCCCCCTCCTCAGCCATCATCTTCCTCATCTGTTTCCAAATCACCCAAAGAGACACAGAACAAAAGAAAAAGCAAAGCATCATGTAAATCAGCAAAACCCAGGAAGTGTGGCCGAGGTGAGTCTTCCTCTCCTGGAATGACAGAGGAAGAACTCGGGTGGCACTACAGAGAGGAGAAAGACCAAAGACCAGAGCGACTGAAGTTCATGCCAGCCAGGGTCCCAGGCCCAACATTTGACACCACCGCATCGTGGTCTCCCCTTTCCCTTTTCAGACTTTTTTTTAGTACTTCCGTGGTTCGTACGCTCATTCGCAACACGAATGCAAACGCCCTGAAGAGATTCCAGGCTGGAAATAAGTATGTTTGGGAAGTGCTGACTGTGAGGGATTTTTATATTTTCCTGACCATTGTCATTTTCACAGGCCTCGTCCACGTTCCCCACAGATCAGACTACTGGTCGAAGAAAAGTCCATATGACTTCCCATTCCCAGCTGACAAAATGTCACGGGAACGCTTTGAAGCCATCTTGTGGTCGCTGCACATGAGCAACCCCGAAGAAGACGAGAAAAACGAGCGCAAAAGGAACACCGAAGAGTACGACAGACTTTTCAAGATCAAGCCCCTGTACACTGACATAGTCACTGCATGCAAAACACATTTCCAGCCCTATCAAAACATTTCTATAGATGAGAGGATGGTGGCATCCAAGGCCCGCGTCAGTACGAAACACTACAAGCCCAGAAGGTGGGGGTACAAACTGTGTGTGCTGTTGGATTCCTCAACGGCATACACCTGGAATTTCTTGGTGCAAACGAGGAAGAGTATGCTCACCACAGGCCAGGGACTCGGCTACTCCTCCGTGATGGACCTCATGCCATTGCCTCTGCTCGGTGGGGGCTACACACTCTTTGTGGAAAACTTTTACACCAGCCCTGCCCTCTTTGAGGATTTGTCCACACACAACATTGGCTGTTGTGGGACCATTAGAACAAATCAAATTGGTTTTCCACAGACTGAGTTGAATGACCTACCGAAAAAAGCTGAAAGGGGAGATTTGCGGTGGATAAGGAAAGGCAAACTCCTGTTCGTGAAATGGATGGACAGATGTGAAGTGTCCATGTGCTCCACAGTGCATGAAGCCTTCAGTGGACAGACTGTCAGACGGAAAGTGAAAGAGGCTGGTGTGTCGCAGTCTAAGACTGTTCCCATTCCTGACGCTGTAGTGGACCACAATCAAAACATGGGCGTCAGGGATGTGTCCGACGCTTTGATTGCGCACTACAACGTTCACAACAAAAAAATGAAATGGTACAAGGCTTTCCTTTTTCGTTTTATGGACATTTCAGTGATGAACAGCTTCCTTCTCCACAAGGAGCTGTACAAGATGAGGAATTACCCCAGCAGCGTGAAGCCACACACCCAGAAGTCTTTCAGGGAGCAGCTTGCTGAAGAAATGTTGGAGTTTGCTGAAGGCTCTGCAGCACCACCATGCCCCCCACCACTCGCATGCATGCCCATGTATTCTGGGGACGATGGGACCCAATCAAGGGGGTACTGCAGGAGGTGCCATGATTCTGGCATCTTAAGGGTGAAGACACCTGTGTTATGCGTTAAGTGCAAGGTCCCTCTGTGCTTGACTTCAAAAAGAAACTGTTACCAGGAGTGGCACGACCAACTTTTCTGAGTTTTTCCAGTGTGTTGATTTTTACAAAACATTTTTTTTTTGTTTTTGCCATTTTATTTTAGAATGTGTTTTTTTTTTTTGTATATTGTGTATAAATACATCTGCTCCAGTTTGAGTCAAACTTCATTTCCTGTGTATGTTTTTTTTGTTGAATGGGGAGAAGTTATAGAGGTCTGGGTGCATTTTCAAAAAAAGTCAAAAACAGTTTGGATAGAATGAATACCTATAGCTGTTGTATTTGCTGTAAAGTGTCCCTACTGTAAGGTAATTATATGTACAGCACTTTGGCTCGACCAAAAATCGTTTTAAAAATGTGCTATATAAATAAAACTTGATTTGATATAGTGATATATTAATACAATTTAGTTTTACAATCTGGTACCTGAGAAAGGTCAAATGGCACTGTTTGGTGAGTCTGCCTGGACCTACCTGTGCTAAACCTCTCTAAAAAATGTAAAGTTTCACTTAATAAGCATCTATCCTGAGTCTGACGCAGGGTACTTATGTTATGGTTTAGATCCCTAAAGTATCTGGGCTACTCTTCCATTATTCAAGAGTGGTTTTCCCCATAAATAATGTGGTTTTCTTAGGCGGAGATTTTTTTTTTTTTTACTAGGTTCAGTCTGAACATCTGTATTGATTCTGACACTTCTACAGCCAACTCATAGGTGTATCAATAGGCGCTTTCACACCGCAGTACTTTTCCCACAAAGGTTCATCAGAACTTAGTTCATGAGAACTCTTTAGTTCTCATGAACTAAGTACAGATTGCGTTCACACTGGAATAAGTCCCTGGGGAGTCCCAGCAGCTTCTACTGAAGCCTTCCGAGTAAATCGCCTCATCTCCACCGCTCCCATGTTTTATTTTGTGTTGCCATAAGTTAGTCTCTGCGTTTCTGCGCTGGGTTAATGCTAATGCTAATGCGAGGATAATAAAATGGCGGCTTCACAACACTTTTTGGGAGTTTTACGGGGCGTGGTTTGCATTCCGCCCAGCCAATCAGACATAGGAACCTTTTTCTCCCACGAAAGTACCTGCTCTCTAGCAGAAAAGGGGGTAAAAAGGTTCCGGCTCTTTTTAGTGTGCACGCGACATTTCGGATCTATATCGGAACTAAAGTGGGAAAAGTACTGCGGTGTGAACGCGCCCTAGCAGGGACGGAAAAGGGGGTAAAAAGGTTCTCATGAACTCATTTTAGTTCCGGATTTTTTTGGTGTGAACGCAACATTTCGGAACTAAAGTGGGAAAAGTACTGCGGTGTGAACGATATGTTATGGTTTGGATCCCTAAAGTATCTGGGCTACTCTTCCATTATTCAAGGGTGGTTTTCCCCATAAATAATGTGGTTTTCTTAGGCGGAGATTTTTTCTTTTTCATAGGTTCAGTCTGAATTTACTCTGAAACAGCAACATCTATATTGATTCTGACACTTCTACAGCCAACTCACAGGTGTATCATTGCTTTGATAACAAGATTATTCATACACCCCTTTTAGTTGTGAAGATATACTCATTCATTCTGGGCAGAAATGTAGTTACGAATAAAGTCAACTCCTTTAAATCTTTAAAATAAAATCTTTAGCTTATTTTAACCATTTTGTTATTTGTTCCCTCAGGACCGTCAGCTGAAGTTTAAAGACCTGGTTCTCTCCTCACATGAGCGAGCGGTGAGGAACTGCCCGTGGACGATGGGTCTGTGGAAGAGCTACCTCCTGGCTCTGGAGCGGTATGACGCTGACCACGCCACCGTCTCAGGTAAACACTTTCTGCATCGCTGTTTTCATGCTGCTGTGTTTCATATGTGACCAAAATCCCAGACCTTTGTTCCTGTAACGCTGAACCGGCTGCCCATGTCTTTATCTTCCCCACAGATGTTTTTGAAAAGGCGCTGATTGCAGGTTTTATTCAAGCGACGGACTATGTGGAAATTTGGCAGGCATTCCTCGACTACCTGAGGAGACGTGTTGATTTCAGCAAAGGTGAGAGCGGTACTGAATGTGTCTTTGTGCTTGGAAACTATTCCGTTTCCTCCTTGTTTCCTTGCTAACGGTGTTACTTGTGATTTTGCAGAATCAAGTAAAGAGTTGGAGGAGCTGCGAGGATCTTTCGCCCGGTCTCTGGAATACATGAAACAAGATGTTGAAGAAAGTAGGTGGATTTCTGCCGGACTGAGGTTTTACTTCTGGTATTATAGTTTTGGCTTTCAAATAATTCATTGTCTTGTTTCCCTGTAGGATTTGGTGAAAGTGGAGATGCTTCTTGTATCATAATGCAGATCTGGGCAAGGATAGAGGTAAGAAGTGTTACTATGACAACCATTTACTATAGTTGCAATAGGGCTGTGCGATTATGGCAAAAATCATAATCACGATTATTTGGGTCAATAATTGATATAACGATTATTAAATACGATTATTCATTGACTTTGAAAAAATCCATTTATTGAACTTTAAAACAAATACAAATAATAATTTGAACAGTATATTTTTAACTGTTGATTACCCTGAACGTATAATTCAACTGAAAAACCAATACTAAAATAAATTATACATTTAAATAAATAATATCAAAATAATAAATACCAATAAACAAGATCAACAAATATTTTGGAGCGCACTTCCACAAGCTACTAAACATATATAAATATGATAAATACAAATAAATGAGACCAAAATAAATTAGATCAAAATATGTAGCAGTGCACGGTCACAACCTAGCAAAGCAAAATAATTGTTTTTTTCGATTATGTTGTTTACGTAATTGTGGCAGGCCAAAATCGTAATTGCGATTAAAATACGATTGCACAGCCCTAAGTTGCAATGAGCCTGTCTAATTTTTAAACCCGGTAATAGCTCAAGTGTCTTCAGCTACTCTGTGATGTACTTAATTTACCATAAAATCTGATCTTAAACAGCAACTTACTTTTTAAAAACGCCACAGTATTAGTCACACAAGGTCATATTTATGTGTATTTTGAATGATATTACCTCACTGTCACATGTGTAATATGGAAACTATCTGCACAAATGAACACCTCTTAATGTTTTCTTCTCCTCACCAGGCCCTCCACTGCAAAAACATCCAAAAAGCCAGAGAGCTGTGGGACAGCATCTTGACAAAAGGGAACGCAAAATATGCCAACATGTGGCTGGAGTACTATAACCTTGAAAGGTATGTGAAACAAGTCAAACATGACAAAAAGGAAGTGCTGATGCGTTTTGAGCCACAACTTGTATTTGGTGTCCCTGATTTTATTTTGATTAATTTCTTCACTTCTTTATCCTTAGGTCTTATGGAGACAACGCTCACTGTCGGAAGGCTCTCCACAGAGCAGTTCAATGCACCTCGGATTACCCTGAGCACGTCTGTGAAGTCCTGCTCACATTCGAGAGGGTGGAAGGTGAGTCCAGATATAACAATCCAACACAACATTAAAATAAAGACGTTTCTCATAGATTACAGCATGTCTGTATTTTGCGACCTCATCTCCAGGTTCTCTGGAGGACTGGGACGTGGCGGTGCTGAAGACCGAGACCCGGCTGAACAGAGTCAATGAGCAACGAGCGAAGGTAAGAGCACCTATCAGCACTGCCCATACCAGGTGAAATGTTGAGCTGCCTTTAGCTAATGTAACCTTGTTCTGCACACCTGTTAGGCTGCTGTGAAAGAAGCTAACCACGCCCGCCAAGAGGAGGACCGAGGGGATCAGCGGCAGAAGAACAAGGCAGACAAGAAGGGTCAGAAGAAGGGTCAGAAGGGACCAGGAGCTGTGTTGAAGAGGAAAGCAACGCAGGATGATCACCATAACGATTGGAACAATGACTCTGGTAAATAAAATGGTCTTAAAAACATTGTATTTTATAGTAAACTATGCTTAAAAATAATCATAGTGACTTGAAATTTGTGAAATATTTATGTATTTTGTGCAAGCGAGAGAGAAATCCTGCTAGTTCGCATTTAATAGAAATTCAGTGTAATTACCCTGATCTTTTTCGAGCTATCCCGTGTTCTGTGAGGGAATTGGGATGGGAACATCTTTGAAAAAAACACTTCAATTTGATGTTTAGGAATATAAAGGAACTCTGAACTCTAGGTTTATTATTAATTGTTCTTTCTCTTTGTGACGGAACTAGCTCCTAAAAGACGTAGAGGAACTAAGGACGGTGCCACAGAGGAGAACATGGAGACTGAGACGGGGAGGAACCCCCCACCCGGCTATAAGCCCGGCAACAAAAGAGCCCAGCAGGGGTCCGCCGCCCAGAGTCAGAACGATGAGAAGCCAGAGCTGCGTAACGATGATTGCAGTGTCTTCATCAGCAACCTGGCGTACACCCTGGAGGAGCCAGAAGCTAAGCTCCGGGCGCAGTTTGAGAGCTGCGGTCCCATCGCACAGGTTCGCCCCATCTTCGCGACCAAAGGCACCTTCAAAGGCTACGGCTATGTGCAGTTTGAATCCACAGTGGCTGTCGCTGAAGCCCTGAAGCTGGACCGACGGGAAGTGGAGGGCAGGCCCATGTTTGTGTCTCCCTGTGTGGACAAAAAAGAGAATCCCGACTTTAAGGTAAATATGAACATGTTTCAAAATATAGACATGTCTGTTTTTCTCTGCAGGTCTTGAAAGTCTAAACTTTTGAAGAAAAATATATATCTTAAATGTATTTCTGTGGTATCAAAATAAATGTTTTCTTAAAGTGTTTTTGTCAGTAAACCCTGTAGAAACCCTTATAATGAGCCGTACAAGTAACCACAATAATGTCCCCGTAGATCTTTAAATACAACACGACCATGGAGAGGCAAAAACTCTTCATCTCCGGGTTGCCGTTCTCGTGCACTAAAGAGCAACTGGAGGAAATCTGCAAAAGTCACGGCACCGTCAAAGACCTTCGCCTGGTCACGTATCGCTCTGGAAAACCCAAGGTGAGACATAAAGGGGAGAACAGTGTCCTGACGTTTAATAATAGTCCTCCTGGTTTAGATAATGATTAGCGCCTCTGACCACACGATGCTGAACAGAGTCATGGAGCAGCTGCTATCAGTGTATTAACTGTCTCTCGCTGTGTGTCTCTGCAGGGTCTGGCGTATGTTGAGTTTGCCGACGACACCCAGGCGTCTCAGGCAGTTCTGAAAATGGACGGCATGGAAATAGGAGAAAACAAAATCTGTGTTGCTATAAGTAACCCCCCGCGGAGAAATATGATGGATAAACCTGGTTTCGAAAGAACGGACTTAATGCCTCGGCAGGTCTTTGGAGGGTAAGTTAACGGATATTTTCTGAAAGTCTTGCCTCTATATTATCCGTACCTGTACTAACACAAGGTTGTTTATGTTTTCAAAGGAGAGGCAGAGGGCGCACGCAGCTGTCGTTAATCCCTCGATCCCTGCACCGGCAGAGTGAGCCTGTGAGCAAAGTAAAGAACGGAACCGTGGAGGCGGCGGGAGAAGGCAGCGCAGCCGGAGAGACGAAACCTTTGTCAAACTCAGACTTTGCCAGGATGCTTCTCAGCAAGTGAGAGGAGGAGGAGGAGAGAAATATGACTGCCTTCGGACCGAAAGCCATCTTGTGTCCTTACAAATACGTCTCGGAGAGTTTTCTGTATTTGGTTAGCTGGCTTCCCTTTAACCTCAGTCCTGTCAGGTGGCCAACGTCCTGCCCTCCATCGGAAAGACTCTTCACCAGTGTGACAGATTGTTTTCATTTGTGCTTGTTTGAAGGTAGATGGCTGGGTATTTTATAAAAAGAAAGTGTATAATTGTGTGTAAATATATTGTATCTAAAATGGTACGCCTCGTGTTGCAAAGTGTCTTCTTTTGTTGTGAATTGTGAAACAGAACTAAGAGAAGCAAACAGCGGAGTATCTTTTTTAAATAGTCATAGCAGATAAACTAGTTAATGTTGTTTTAAAAAAGTGAGATGCAAAAGTTCAGCTGTGGCGTGTGTTTGTGTGTGTGTACAGAAGATGGATGTACTACAATAATGAAAAGATATTCTCCAGATTTTTCAGGAAACTTATTTTTCTCTGAAGACAAAGTTAACAAGGCTAGCAATGACTTTTTATGACTATATAGTACAGCTTATTTTCATAATACCATCTGTGAGTTACCATCTGCTATTAACCATCAGTATTATGATGCTATAGAGTTTACAGAGGGTCATTAAAATACTAGTTATTTGGCTTTGTATCAGCCTGAGGGCATATTAGAATAAACTTCCCTGTCTTCACGTCAAACTATTGACTGGACTGCTCTAAGTACACGTTCTCTGCTTTTATACATCACTGTTAATATCACCTGTCTGTTCAAGGTGAAAACATCCATCATCACATCACCTATATTGTTTTAGAAACTACCCATAATACCCTCACCTTGCGACACTCGCATGTGAGCGATAGATAAGAAACATTTCTACGTGGCTCTTTCGATGGCTGCAGTCTTTATTTGCAAAGATAAGTGCATCTACATATATTGTATTTTAAAAATTGATTGTTCAAGTCAAATGTAGATTTGTAGTTTATTTTCAGTATCTCAGCTGTTCAAATTGTTATTTTTCTTACATTTAGGTAAATAAACTGTATCTTGACGTTAGACGATTGATAGGAATACGTATGTCTTCATCTTAGGCTCTAGATAACTGATGGCCATTTTTCGTAGTTTTTTTCAAGCAGACAAAATAATTAATCGACTATTTAATAACATGTTACCTGAAATGGTTTATAAATTAAGAAACATTAATTCATTTTGGGTGTTAGGAGATGACCATACATGCTAGAAAGTATATGTGGAACTAAAACCTAAGTACAGTTTTATTAATGTGACCTGGTTTACTTTGTAATCATTGAAGTCTTCTACACAGTTTAGGTCTGCTGCTCCTTCAAAATGAAAGGAGAATCTATGCAGTTTTTCCTTTTCTGTGTTCTGAGGTTATGAGCCGACCATTACTCAAGTTTGTTTTCATAATGTTCTGTATGATCATTTAAAAAAAAAAAGGTAACCAGTTTGTTTATATAGTATAAGTATACATTTTCAAAACAAATGGAATACAAGCTATATGTATTGCTCTCACCACAGTGGCCTAATCTAAGAAATAGAAATGTGTCTCGTCACCTATTTTCTGTCTAATACTAAAAGGTTCATCAGTGTTGTTTTGTATAATTTATATAGTAAATGTTTTGAATTTGCTATAAAGGTCAAGAATAGATGGTGTTTTTGTGTTCAAAGTATTTATTTACCCCTTGTGTTTTTGGGTCCTGTTTAAAAAAGAAAAATAGTCATGTTTTAAAACTGGTTTTAATAAAATCATGTCAATCCTCTTTGATCGCAGTGACAGCCACAGCTTTGTTCAGTCTAAAACAATTCATAACCTAGAGACATAATACAAGTGAATAGAACACGTTTATTTTAAATAAATAATCAGAAACACAAATGCTTACAGTGTTATGACACTTCATATTTTCTATCCGAGAGATAGATCATTAACAAATGTTCACACTCACTCTACACATTTGCTCTTAAAGCATACCAAGTCAAATGTCATAAGAAAACGTTTCTTTCATCGTCACATCACCTCTGGTCAAATGTAGATTGTATTTTATAGATCTCTGAAATGCATTAACACTAAGGGAATATAGGTTACTAACAAAAAGTGGGGAAAAGGTTTATTTTCAATGACAAAACAAACCGTAACAGCAAATTTTCAATTCAACACCCTGTGAATGAATTCATATCTTAAAACCTAAACTGGATTATAGAGGATAAGGTAGAATATGGCCATAAAGCAATTGAACACATGGTAGGGTTGGAATTAAAGTGCTTTTAGATTCCCCTTCCCTGTGTATCTAGTTGTGAATGGGAATGGTCTGTTGGCAGTCGGGACAGGCCTGGTCCTCGCTGGCTCCCGGCAGCCCCACAGCATGCTCCGTTGTAGAAATCAACAATGTGTCCAATGTCATCTCTGTACATTTGGCTATAAAGCGAATGAAGGGTCGTACATCTCCCTCATTAGCCGTGTCTAGAGCTGCATAATACTCCGCCCTTTGTTCTTTGCGGATAGTGACTGGTGGGTATCGCGCTTGCATGAGCACGAGGTTCATGAGCAGTCGTGATGTGCGTCCGTTGCCGTCGACAAATGGGTGCACATAGACCAGTTTGTAGTGGGCGAGAGCTGCGTACTCCACAGGGTGCATCTGCAGGGCGTCCTCGGAGTTGAGCCACTGAACCAGCTCCTGCATGTGTCTCTCCAGGTCCCGAGGGTGGGGGGGGATGTGATGGCCCACAAATACCTGGTTGGTGCGCAGCCTCCCTCCCTCCACAGGGTCCACGTAGCCCAGCACCCGGCGGTGGATCCCCAGGATGTCACTGACGTCCATGGTGCCTGCTCTGGACAGCAGCGAGGTGTTGATGTACTTCATGGCTGCGTCCACACCGATGGCCTCGTTCTGCTCCTGCAAGCTCTTCCCAGCGACGGCGTAACGCGTCTCGAGGATGTGACGGATCTCAGACAGAGTGAGCGTGCTGCCTTCAATGGCCACCGTGTGGTAAATGTGGTGGTAGTAGGTCTCCTCCATCACCCTGCGGAGGGCAGAGTTGCCTTTAGGAATGGACATAAGCCGGCGCACTTTACTGTCAATGATGCCAAAGTACCGCTGGTCAATCTCTTCGACCAGGGGAGAAGTCCGGTCCCGGCTCACTAAAGCTCTCTCATTACACGGGGAGATGGCCAAGGCCTTGGTGTAGAGATGGTCTGCCTGGACCACATCCTTCTCCTCTTCCAGGATGGTCCCCAGCTCCGTCAGGGCATCCACAAAGTCTGGATTCATGCCGAGTGCATGCACCAGCAGTTTATGAGCCTTCTCACGCTTCCCAAGTTTTCTCATCTCCACAGCCAGCTGCAGTGCCGCCTTGGCCTCAAGCTTCATTTCTGCAAACACAACATTATAGACGGTCAACTCCAGCAAATGTGAAACAGTTGGAGATAATAATACTCTATACATCAGAGGTGGAAGGAGTACTAAGATCTTGTACTTAAAAGTATAAGTAACAGAAAGTAGGAATACTCCCGTTTTAAAAATGTTACTCAAGTAATAGTACAAAAGTATTAGCACCAAAGTAAACTCACCAAGTACCAAAAGTAAAAGTACTCATTATGCAGATTGGCTCCTTTCAGAATCATATATATTATATGTGTAGGTTATAATTATTGATATATGTATCAAGCTGGTAAAGGTGGAGCTAATTTCAAATAATTGGGAATTGAATACAGGTGTATCTATAGTCTTTTTTAAGCGTTGATCCTATTGTTTATCATTAATCTATATCTGCAAAGTAACTAAAAGGTACTACATAAATGTATTGGAGTAAAAGTAAAATATTTACCTCTGAATTGTAGAGGAGTAGAAGTACAAAGTATCATAAAATGGAAATACTCAAGTAAAGTACAAGTACCTCAACGTTTTACTTACAAAAGTACAGTACTTAAGTAAATGTACGTAGTTACTTTACACCACAGCTATACATGTAGTTAATACATACACCTGTTCTTGTTCGTACCATTGCTCGGCTTGGACCTGAGTGGCAGCACGTCCAGGGCCGTGAAGGGGACCGTGAGGCTGGTGGTCTGCACCGCTGCAGGCCGCTGAGAGCCGCCTCCCAGCCGGCAGCGGAGCAGTGAGAGGCCCCTCAGGGCGGCGCAGCACTGATCCTCCTCCCGCACCAGGGGCATCAGGACCACCACCAGAGACCCGAAGAGCACACACAGCAGCGGGCACCATCCTCCAAGGAGCCGCCCACCGGTGTAACGACACACCGTCATAGCAGCCATGATGGTCCCCGGTTAAACCTTCCATCCTCCAGTGATACGGGTCCCCATGAAGATCAACCCCGGCTAGGAGAGCAGAAAGCCGACAGACAGGAGGTAAAAACGGTCCCCATGACAGCTGGAAACTACCGACACTACAGAGGATATACCAAACTGTTACCAAACTTTTAAAGCTTGAAAGTAAGGTATCGTTAGTTAAGTTAGCTCTCTGTCGCTACTATTTAACTCGAAGCTGAAACTAAAAACAACGACTTTATTCACGAATAAACGGCCATTAACTTATTCCCAGCGTCAGTACAGTTGTGTTCACAAAATACCAATAATACACATCATCGACTTCCTGGTTCGCTCCGAACATGTTAACATCCCGCAATATCATTGGCCAGAAGTTTATTGAAGGACGGTGCTGATTGGCTGAAAACGCAGCAATACACCAAACGGTTCGTAACAGATTCTGATTGGTTACATTTGTTTCCGGCCACGCAGTGTGCAAGAGCAGCAAATTAAAAGCATGCAAAACATTCCTCCTTTTGAAAAGGTAAAACAGGAATAGTCAAGATAGATATTTATTGTGTTTCACGTTTGCAATTCAATTATGAAACTTCTATTTAAATGGTTTTTATGTTAATTCATTCGCTTACCGTATTTATTTCTGTTTGTATGCAATTATTAATTAGTAATATATACACCTAACGAGTTGACTTATTGAACATTCAGATTTATTTTTTGAAGTGTGTTTTTTCCCTCAATAGTTTCCTTGTCATTTGACCAAGCCACTCACTAAAACATTTGTTTTCTATTTTCTATCAATATTTTTTTTTTATTCAATATGTAAGGTTATTTTGATGGAAACTTCTGAAGCAACGGAGACAGGACTCAGAGAGACGCGAGTTGAGCAGGAACACTGATGGTTTATTTGGAGCTTCGGCCGGAGAATTCACAAGACATCCGCTGTGCCACGATTTGCCATACACATTCTGAAGATCTCTACCCCAGACCCATGTATTTAGCTGGTTCTGCGAGAATAATCAACATTGTTCATAACAAGATAAAACCATAACACTTCTATCAGCTGACGCCAACAGGCAGGAACAGGGAGACAAAACACTAGAGCACAGCACCCAAGGTCGCAGGTGCCTGTGCTCAGTCAGGACAGTATATAAACTGGGTCAAAGTTATGGGCCTTGGAAAATATTCCCCAACCGATATAATAATAAAAAATGTTCTCCTTTTTATGATTATTTAATTTAAATTAAGCTTTTTTTCTATAGAAAGGTTTTGTTTTTGAAATATCTTCCAATTTATGGGGCCAATTGGGGACTCCAAATCAATGCATCATTCTTATAACATGTTGAAGGAGTCTATTTTATATGAATATTTTATAAAACAAGTACATGCAAATAACAAAAATGTAAATGTATATGTACAAATAGTATAAATATAAATACAGATAGAGTTTATGATGACTACAGAATAGGTGGCACACTTAATTTGGCAGATCTGTGAAGCTCTTCTGACGTGTGTACTTTAACCCCCCAATTCTTTCTTTTTATGATGTTGCCTTTTCAACCACAAAACCCCAATGTATCTTTTATGCTCTGCATTTCCTTTTAATGTAAATGTATTATGTACTAACAAACAGAAGAGGGCAGCATTGCTCTGTTATACAAACATCACAGTCTGAGCATATCCTATTGAGACTGCAGTAGCGTTCTTCTTATGCTTTCCAATTTGTTAATGCAATGAAACTGAATCTATATTTTGGATGATTAATATCTTCCCCCTCAGCCTCAACTTGTCTATTAGCATACTATAACCTTTCAACTCTATGTATATTTGTCCTTCATGCCATCAGTATTCAGTTTGTTATGTTAAATGTTTTTTATTAGAAGCTTTTATACTTTTATGCTTCATCTATTTATAGTGAAGTTGCCTTTGGGGACTCTTCCACCAGCTGGAACAGCCCGTGGTGAGGAGGATTGATTCCTGGCTATGTGCCAACGCCAACACTTTAAGATGTATCTTCAGCAGATGGCAATCTATCGCCTCTAAATAGCTGATATTCTCACAGCCTGCTCTCTGTAGCAACATGATGCTGCCACACAGAGAGTTATGAATGAACAACCATATAGATTGTTTTATGTTGAGTTAGAGATTTAGTGGGTCCGTCTGAAATCTGGGGGTTTGAATTCATTGAAGTCATGTTGCACACTGTAGTCACAGTGAGCTGTGGAGCCGCACACTAGTCCCTCTGTGCTGCTTTGACCCACAGCACGCTCACATTGGAGGATATATGGAGAAGCCATGCTTGAGATGTGTTCTTTCTTTACTGTTATTCATGTGCCCTATCACACACCTCTCATATCAATAGTTAGTTGCCATAAGTATGTTTCAGAAAGGAAAAGAGACCTCTGGGGAATATGTCATCAACATGCTGGCAATGATTAACTGTAGAGGGAAAGGAATTACTGTTGCCTGTAGGATACGGACTCTGAATTTAGTGTGAGGCTCTCATCACACTCAGTGCTGTATCATTTTGCCACTTCACCAAGACACTTTTAGTACTACTGTTACGCGTGAAAGCAGCTTTCATTCAATAATGCATGAAACCAGGCCAACTGCATGGTTGCATGACATCACCATTTTCCACATTTGTTTTTCATATTAGAACAAAAATGAACAGAAAACCAGAAAGTCTTAAATATCTTACAATTTTTAAGATTCCCTTATAAATGAACAATGAAACCATGTGTCTCTAAAAACAAAACCATACATCTTTGTAAAATATTATAAATCTGTAATGCATATAACAAGGTGAGAGAGCATCAATATGAATATATGTGACAATAAGTGATTCATATATCTAAAACTAGCTATAAAAAAGAAAATCAAAACCTTACATTATTAATCTTTAAATGCATATAAAAAGGTGATAGGGCATCAATATGAGTTAATGTAACAATAATTGTTTCATATATCTAAAACTACTAATAAAAAAAGAAAACCAGAATAGAAACTAAGACACTGCAGAGAGGTGGACGTGTGCAGTGAACCATTGCACAGAAGAATAGTATTAGTTATTAATATATGAGAACACGCATCATGCAAAAAGACGAATCCAGTCCTCCTTCAGATTGATCTCCAGTGAGAACATTAGTCATGAAGCAACGATTACATTTCTCAGGAATATGACTTATCCACTTTAAACTTTGATCTGAGAACCTCATAAAGGGTAGGATCAGGGTTCGAGTTATGTGGGAGCCAATGGGAGCTGAGCTCCCATAAGGAGGGGTCTGAGCTCCCACGGACGCAGTGAAATCATACATCTGTGGGGGTCGCTAATACATTACCAACAACCATTATTTTAATCACAAATAATGCATGTGTCAATGTAATGAGTATTATTTACGTTAAAGGTTGGGTAGGTAAGTTTGAGAAACCGGCTCGAGATACACTTTTTGTTATATTCCATGGAATGCTCTTAACATCCCGATAGCAATGAATATCTTAAGTGCTTTGACAAAAAATCCATACAAAAATTTCATCTGTGGAAGCTGTAATACTGTAAAAAGTAGGACCAATCATTTTAGCCGGCCCGGTATGTGTATGATGTAACTATTTTATAGACTAATATGTAGCTTTATGAATAATGCCGTGCCACATTTTATAAGCTATTTGTTTTGAATGTAAAGTAGTGAAGTGGGAGTTTAAACTAACAGAGATTTCATAAGTAGAGCAACTTCCTTATGCCCGGGCAGCCGAAAATATGTTTTGTGTGCACAATTTTGGGCCTTTGGGGACTCCGTAGAATCACCGCAGACAATTACATTTCAGGAAGTTACTTTGGAACTTCCATGTAAAGTTTCACGCTATTTTTTGCTAAATGAAAGTTAAAACGTTTCATTATCACTCATATCACTTTGTCTGATCTCTCTCTCTCTCTCTCTCTCTCTCTCTCTCTCTCTCTCACTCTCACTCTCACTTTCTCGCCCTGTAATTAGTTGATTCAACTTCTTAATGTCAGTCTAAATAATACAATTATGTTGGTGCATCATGGCATGTGGCTCATTAAAAAAAAGTACAGACTGTACAGCTATTATCTACCTCTTGTATAACAGCAAATTGGTCAGAACCGGCCCTGGTGTCATCCCCACAGCACCCCCCATTTGAAACATGTTCCCACGGCTATGATTTCATATTTAAGTTTGTAGCAAGTAGAGGGCTGCTGGCAGGCCCGGACTGGCCATCGGGAGGGCCGGGAGGTTTCCCGATGGCCTAGCGATTTTTTAAATTTTTATGTAGGAAAAATGCGTTCTATTGTGAACGCAACGCTGCGCAAATGTGGGTTTGCCTCACACAGGGTGACTGTCTGTCTACATGATGTGGCATCTGTTTCATATGGGTGTTTCCATAGATCTAGTCTCTTTATTTTCCCCTCAAAATGCACCAGATTGATGCATTTAACTCCAAAATTAAAAAGAAATCTTACCAGGGGGGGCATGCCCCCGGAAGCCCCTAGAGGATTTGAGGTCCACCCCCAAAATATGTTCACATGGATAGGTTCCCAAATACATTTGCACATTTTTTAAAATAGTAACCCCTGTCCATATGTTTATTATTGGTGTGTGTGTGTGTGTGTGTGTGTGTGTGTGTGTGTGTGTGTGTGTGTGTGTGTGTGTGTGTGTGTGTGTGTGTGTGTGTGTGTGTGTGTGTGTGTGTGTGTGTGTGTGTGTGTGTGTGTGTGTGTGTGTGTGTGTGTGTGTGTGTTTGAGTGTGTGTGCGCGTGCATGCGTGCGCACGCGTTAGTTTCAAAGACCCCCATAGAGCTCAGTTTATAACTCGAACCCTGGGTAGGATCATGCATCTTGGATCAGATGCATGGTCTTTTGATCTTTCCAAGGATTCTGGCTTCAATGTGGTGTTCAGTTTATATCTGTGCAGTATAATCTTACAGAAAATGTGTATACTAAATTGCCCTGTATTCCCTGAATGTAAATGCTGAAGCTATCAACAGATCTGCCAAAATCATTTTAATTCCACTACACAATTTAAATGTTGGCAGCAGTCGACATCTGTTTAAGTATTTCGCAAAAACAGAATCTGCAAAGAAGCAAGAAATCAGGTCAAAGATGTCTCCAGCATCTGAACCACTCTCTACAAAGCACAGGGCTTCACATTGTGAAGGTGCCTCTTCACAATGTTGTGTGTTCTCATTTGGAGACAAGCAACATCATTTATCTTGTGCTAGCGGTTGCCTGCAAGTTGTCAGTTTGCCCGCCGCGAGGCACACTTCAAAGCCTGTGAATGCAGCTGCTTAATGTTTTCTGTGGCTTTGAGGATCTTAGTCAAATCTATCTGAGTAATGATGTAATCTGCGTTATCTCATCTACAGTTTGAACACTTCAAATTGACTCACAATCTGGCACTGGAGAGATTGACAGACATGAGTTTACCAGGCAAAGAGGAACTGATGCCCTATGTTGCATTATGGGAGAAGAAGAATCCAGTGTTTACCATTTATTTTTAATCTAGCTCTTAAAGAGTTCCTCAATTTAGTTTTTTGCAGTTTTTGTGACTGATGTATCTTCAAATCTGACTTTTAGCTGCTTTGAATTGTTTTAATGCCTCATGTTGTTTTGAAAAGTTAATTGGCAATGAGCTTTAAAATAATTTCTGTGAAGCTGACTTTGAAATCGTGATCTAGTTCTTCAAAGTGAAAGCCCCCCTGGTATGGCTTTCCCAAAACATAAGTGAGGAGGAAATTAATTAAGATATTTCTTCCTTAAATTAAGGGTCAACAGAATAAATGGATGCTAAACTAGTATAGGTTGAAACATCAACTCTATTATCTGGCTGCAGTCCAGATGTTTACAGACTGACAGAAAAGCAGTGATATCTTTGCCACTTTAAGAGGCTGCACAACAGACTCGGCTTTAGTTGAAAAGCAATGACAAATAGGGCAGAATGGGCGGCTGATAAAGAAGAAATGAAGGCATGAAATGAAGGCATGAAATGAAGGCATGAAATGAAGGCATGAAATGAAGGCATGAAATGAACGGCCCTCGGGTCTTTTTGTGGACTAATTCTATGCCCATCTGGCATATGCTCACATGAGCTGAAACCCCCTCAGCTGTGGAAACAGATAAAACTGAGTCTGCAGTTAAAATCTTTGATGAGTTGTTGATGCTGTTCTTGCTTTGTTTATGCCATTAAACGCCTAATGTCACTTTTGGATTATTATCAGAATGGCACGGTCTCATGAAAAGTGAGGTGTTTAATGCAATCATACAGTGTGCTTTTATCTACCACATATCAGTGTAGTTAAATGACTGTGAGGCATGCAACACAAATGACATGCTTTCTTTTACTGCGTGGGGGAACTGACTTTTTTAAAATGAGTATATAAAGGAATAATTTGCTTCATGCATCAACTTGAGCATCACAACAGCATTCACTTGAATCACACCCCAGAGATGACTTGCCGCAGACTGTAAAATATCATGCTGTCTTTTCACTACTTGCTAGAACTGTGCTTTAAGACGTAAAAAATCCATCTGCCCACCTGGAAAAATGCGACCTGTCAGGGCAGGGAATAAATCCCTCTGGCACTCGCTCCTCACCTCCTCCCCTACCAGCGTGCGCTCTTCCCTCCAAGCTCTCTGAGCCATCAGCCTGCTCGCCTCCCTGTCTGAGAAGAGGCTTTGTTCCGGGTGACAGAGCTGGGTGTCAGAGATAGAGCATCTCGTTAGACAGTCAGAGAGAGAAGGATGGTGGCTCTCTTTCCACTTTCTGAGTATGGATGGCTCAGGGAGAAGGAGTGATGGGGCCGTAAAAATGCATGACACAGTGAAGGAAAGCTGCACTGGGAGCAACAACTGTCCTCCACTGTCAGGCTCTAAAAGGAGGGTTTGCTCTAAAATGACATATCCACACACAATGGCACACTGACAAGTGCTGCTTCAAGACATTTTGGGAGGTCGGGACGTCTTTTTTCACTGCTGACAGGAGCAGAGGACAGCTAGGAGTTCAACCTGTAAATCAGAGAGATTAAACCCCACGCTTTACCAATAACAAGTGTACAGGCTGTTTCACTACACAAATCAGATATTTCCTCCATCGCCTTCTTTACCACAGTGCATGCTCAGACTGCTGTCCTCAGAGTAGATCAGAGATGAGGCCGCCTCCCCAGGTGTCAAGCAGGTCATTTCCTGCACTGGGAGAAAGGCCACTGTCAGCGGCACTAATAACAACATTTTGTGTGAAGTGCATGAACAACTGATGCAGCTTTTCAAAACGTAGCAGTTGATAGGTTTCATTGTACATTGTGAATGTGAATGTGTATCCCCCCGCTACACTGTTCTCAATATTATAAAATACAATGATTGCCTTCACATGGTAAATGAAACTGTTACTGTATCATGTAAACAAGTTGAATAATATTACAATAATTATCTAACTATATTTAAACCTTTGTTGTTAAACCTTTGAGAATCCTTTGAAATATGTATGTTGGGACCTTTGTCTTACAGTTGAACACTGAAACCCTTCGCAACCCCAAACACTCGGGACAATGCTTGAGGCTACTCTGAAATCTGTGAGTTTCTGATTTGCATCTGTCCCTAAACTTTGATTCGTAACACATCCACAGATACATTGCAGTTCAAGAGGACTACTCATGTGGGTCTTGAGAGTCCTTTACTGGCTACAACAGACATTATATACAACACAGCCTTCACAAAAAGCTGTTAGTCCTCCAGCTCACTTTTCTGCTCAGTGCCTTTGTGAACTCTGCTGCAAAAACAATACAAAACACCTGCTGCTTCACTCCTGTGTCTCTTCTGGGACTTCCTAAAGAAGCTGTCCTCCAGTCTGTCATGTCCACAAGCTTCCTGGAGGCAGGGGCATACCAAGGTGGCTGACTGAACTACATACATTTCCGCAATACATGATCTAAGACAGAGGGATCATGGATAATTCATTTTACTGAATGACTTTGCAGAAGGTAGTGTAGATGCTTTTTCCTCATGACTTGCCTGAAGCCTGGAGAGACTACGCATGATTTATTGAATCCATGCTTCTAGCTGTCTGTCCTCTTTCTCATTTTCACACGGCCCTGAGGGGAGCCATTTCCCATGGAAACACCCTTTGACAATGGATTGTGTTTGTTTGGGGCTAGTAGACAGGCAGGGTTTTCACATGTGATCGTTGGTCTTGATGACATGTTCTTTTTTGTCGGTTGTAGCATACCTTCAGATAAGATGCTCTCCCTCCGGTTTACATGCTCGGTCAGGCTAGCCAGTTTCTGGAGAGCCACAGCAGGCCAAGAGATAAGAGAGTGATCCATCGGAAAGACAGGAGACAGAAATAATTAGGTGTCCTCTGAGGGGCAGTGATTACCAGGGACCCCCCTCAGGCGAGTCTTGCTGCTTCCCTTATTATCCAACTTCCACACTATCCTGTGCCGTTCAGAGAAGTGTGCAAGCCGCCAGCTTTGTCAGATGCACCAAATCCAGCACTAACAGGCATATCTTACAACACACAGCGATGACTCAGCAGCTGTGGGTGGCTCATTATTTCCTTCACCCACCCAGAGATGACGGCTGGTGACTTTGTTTGTTTTTGTTGGTTAAGTTACAGGGGGGGGAGCACAAAATAAAAAGAAAGCTCCTTATAACACGATTAAATACAACACACTACAACAGGATGGCAATGTTTGCTAATGTGTGCTCCATTGAAATTGTTGCCTTAGGCTGTTTGGTAACTTGTTTATGAGCCTTTGCAAATGCAGGCTGATGATTTTGCTGCAGGGGAAACGAATCACACTCTCACAACCCCCTGTTTGAAATGCTTTTTAGATGTGGCTGTCTGAAGCCAACTGTCAGAGATAACATATTATAATTTGTTACAATGTCTGCATCAAATGCCTGCTGCCTTAAAAGTCACACATCAATCATTAAGTTGTGCTTTTTAGAGATTGTTGTACTTTTACCATTAACTGTTAAACAGTTTGGAGGCACTATATATAAAAATGGGGACATCCAAATGTTGTGACCCTGTGATTACAAGCAGAAATCCCATGATCATGAGTCTGGGTCACTTTGAGGATTAGAGTTGTTAATTGATTTTTTCAGTGCCACAGGATCTTAGATTCTAACAGGATTTAGAAGGTTAAAGCAGAGCAGATGATCACATAACACCACAGATCCAGAGCCATATTGGATTATCATAGCAGCGTGATTTATGACATGTCAGCTTTGTCCCATTAGTTCAATTTCCCTAAAAACAAAAGTTCTTAAACAATGCTTCAATGTAGAATGTGGGTTCTCAATAAGATATTATACAGGGGTAGGAAGTTACAAACACATGTATTTGCAGGTTTTCCAGATGACACCTCCAATATCTCCAAATACTGATATATTGTTTATTGGTATTGCTGATGATAAAAATCAAATGAATGAGAAAATATTAAACTAGAAGGAGGTAAAACGACAGATAAAGAAAGGAATAAAGGAGATTAAACATCTGTATTTTGCACTTTACTTCTCCTGAAGTTGTGTTGAGGTCCATCAGTGGTCCGACCAACCTGTCGTTTTGCATCAGCTCTGCTTCTGAGTTGTATTCTCCTTTTAAAGCAAAGTGGTCACTGTCAGTGAATCATGCTATCAGAGGTTCATTTAAGATGACCTGCAATGCCTGCTTATGTGGGGTGAACATTGTTTTATTGTCACATTGTGGGAAAACAACGTCAGGGCAGTGAGAGTCTGATGTATCTTAGATGAACTCTTTTCCTCACACTGTGGTCTGGAGGGATTACATCCTGTTAATGTAAAGAGTTAACATTGAGGCATGTTTGTCCATCTGTGCAAACAGCCTGCTCTAATCCTCCGGAGTGTGTATGTGTGTGTGTATGAACACATATGTCAATGCATGTATGTGTCCTGTTGTGTCTCTCTTTTTCCCTCTACTCCCTCTCTACACGCAATCCCAAGACAAATAAACCTTCATGACTGGAGCCTCTTTTACACAACAATGTACTGTACAAACCTTCAAGTGACACAGGAAGTCAAATATTACTAAACCTATTCTTTCTACAACTCTTTCACACCGTCTACTGCACAAGAAGAAGAATAAGAAGAACATTTGTCTTTTTTATAGCTCAATTCATGCATGGATAATGCAAGTACTTCACATTTACTCTTTTTAATGTAACAAAAGAAAGGAGATATGAGCAGCTGCAGCAGAGAAGAGGCCTGAAGGGGGCCGAGCTGCAGAGGGGGGACCATTTTAATTTATGTAAATGATACATGTTTTAAATGTGTGCCTTCAGTGTCTGGGGGCAGTTAGGGAACAATATCCCACTGGATTAATGACATTGGCTTTGCATCGGTTAAAAAATAGTTGTACCTCAACTAATGCTTGTATGTAACCTTATTAATCACTGCACCACCTGGTGAGCTGCTAAGTGACCAAAATAAAACGCACTCACGATTTTCTTCATGTAAATTCCTGCACGGGCTGTTGAACCTTTTAGCACTATCGCCATCTTAGTTTAGCATTTAAGCTACTAACAATTGCTAATTAGCGCTAAGAAAAATGACATCCCTAAGGCTGAATGGCTTAAAAGCAGCATAGCATAGCATGGCTAAAACAAGTCATATTGCCAACAACTTTTTAAGTTACCAAAGTGAAGTTGTAAAGTGAAACTAGCACTCTTTTAAAGATGATCATGTCACATTACATTACATGTCACTTGTTAGACGCTTTTATTCAAAGAGACTTACATACATTCAGTACTGTGGGCAATCCCCACAGGAGCAATTTTGGGGTGAAGTGTCTTGCCCAGGGACACAACGACATGCTGACTGCAGTGGGACTCAAACTTGCTTCTGATTAGAAGATCAGCTGAGCCACAGCCTCCCTTTACATTAAAAGAAAATCAATAATTGTACAGCCTTCCCCTGCTTCTGAGTTTATGACAGGCCCTAATAACTCACTGAGGCAGTCAGTCAAAGACTTCCTACATTGCATAAATTCAGACATCATCAAACATCCCAAAAGACTTCTTTCTTGTGCGTCATTTAATCCTCTGTCTTAATCTCTGCCATGATGAGCCAATATCTTTACACACATTTCAACGTGGACTTTGTAGCTTCACCGTACAAAAGAATATACCGTAAAACATTGTGATTGTAATAATAACTGGAGTCAGATGTATGAAGTTACAACATTACTTTACATCCTGAGGCTTCTGTGATTTGCTCCACAGATGATTTCAACGCAATTATAATTTTTTTTTTTATATTGGGACTCAAGGACTCCACTTTAATCTGCATTGTGGAGTTGGATTTTCCATAAAAAGATTAATGCTGTTGGCAGGTGCCTCTCTGCTACACTCTAATCTATATAATGGCTTTCAAGCAGAAAAGACTAATGTAGCGATAACACTCAGGTTACTTCAAAATACAATTCAACAGGAGAGGCAGGAGAGGAAGCTGATACCGTTCAGCAGAGGACCCTCGAGCATCTGCAGCAGAAGAGACCAGTCCTGATTGCAGGAAATATATAAAAGGGTTTCCTGGCTGCAAGGTTTTAAAGCTTGATTTGCACAGTGGCTGATTGTTATCCAGAGGTATTTCACACAGGAACGTTTTATAAATAAATGAGACACAACTGTGCTGTCTTTATACTGTAGTGGTCATGGCCGAGCCTGAGGACAAATTATTTAAAAATCAGCAAATTCAGTATGAGTAATTCGGTGTGAACTGTGTACAGTCATCGATGTGACCGGAGAAATGGATAAGTGGTGATAATTGTGTTACCACAGGGACCATGGAAACAGCAGGTCATGATGTCAGACGTTATAGAAATAGTTGCTTTCATTTCCTTAAAAAGTTATTCGTCAAGATTTATTATTTGACTTTCGCAATCCGGACAGAATAGCCTTATATTCATTACATGTCATTTGTTAGACGCTTCCAAAGCGACTTACATACTCAATACTGTGGGCAATCCCCACAGGAGCAATTTGGGGTGAAGTGTCTTGCCCAGGGACACAACGACATGCTGACTGCAGTGGGACTCGAACTTGCTATCCCCCTGATTCGAAGTCCAGCACACTATCCAGTATCCACTGAGCCACAGCCGCCTATATTTGGTTGAAAAACAGCTCACACCCTTAGCAGATAAACCTGTTAAGCACTGAGCCTGTTTTTCAGGTCTCAGGCTCGAAAATGACATTCCCAGAACAAATGACCATATCTTCCCTTCTAAAAGGGGTAAATTAATAATCTTTTTCTCTCAAAATAATGATAAACCTGTGAGTTGGATGTAGACAAGTCAGAATCAATATAGATGTTTTTTATTTTAAAGAAAATTCAGATTGAACATAGTAAAAAACTGTAAATTATAGTGTCCGTCCAAAAATTATTTTTTACTTATAGTGAAAACTACCCTTGGATGATGGTAAGGTAGACTAAAAGCTTTAGGAATCCAAAGTACAACATATAATAAGTACCCTGTATCAAGATTGATGCAAAACAAGTGACATTTGACCTTTTTAGAGAGGTTTAGCCAAAAAAACTCCACCTCTGAGGTGATTTGGGTGGAAATGGGGGTTTTTCCATATCTCTGGCCCCCGTTTGTCGATTTTGACGAATGAAATCTCTTTCTGACCGTTAGAGCCAATAGAATCGAAGGGGAATCTCCCCACTCACACACATTGTAAAACAAAAAGGTGGGGGCTTCGCGCATGCAGTTTTGCATCAGAGCGAACCTATACTCTAGCTCTGACATCTGGAAACAGAAAAGCAGGTTTATTGCTTTTGGATTATCAGAAATCATTTCAAAGGGACACAGACACATTGGATTAACCTATGGATTAACTTCAGCAGCGTTTTTATCGTTTTAATGCCATTGAAGACCACTTTTGACCAGACTCGGACACAGGTAAGCCATGTTAGCGTTTTTAGCTACCTAGCGCCACATGTTTTGATGTCTGTTTTTGTTTATAAAGTCGCGAGTTCGTATAATTGAGTGATAATGTATGTACCCTTCGATTCTGTGTCATCTCACGATGTGAAACGATGTGTTGGATGTGCAGAAAAGATAAATAATAAGGTTTTGTGAGTGAATTTCGGTGCAGTAATCTGTTAGCATTTTTCGCTCGTTGCTAATTCAGAGGCTCAGCGTTAGCATTGTGGGTTTTATTTTGAAAAATAAATAAAAATGATCAGTTAGATGAGTGTTTCCCGTTACATGGATATAAAACATTCATAGTTTATTAAATATTAAGATGCCCTCAGACACTGTTTCCTCAGATGACGCGTTTTTCCCCCGGTATCGGGGGGCGGTGCTTAACAGGTTAGAAGGTTGAGTATTCTTCTACTAAAATATATCAAATGTACGTACAGTATTTTTTCTGTATCGGAATATTGCAGTGCAATATGGCCCATGTGTGACCCAAAAACTGTTAAAACCCTTATTACCGTATCTTGCTTTCCCCCACTTTACACTCTGCAGAATCACTGATAAAGATGGAAATAAAGATATTATACTTCTTTATCTATTCTCTCTTGTGTCCTCTGAAGAGAAGTCAGAGTGTAGGATGCCTAAAGTGAAGTTGTCTGTCGTGTTTTTTATTTTGCAACCTTTCTGAACCTCAGATGTCGCTGCGATTAGCTCAGATACACTGGAAAGAAAACTGTGTGAACGTTATAATTCAGAATTGGCCAATGATACATGTAAGTAATGTCAGTAAGGATTGCTATTCCCTCCACTGAACCTGCAGTTTAACATTTTTACAAGCACCATTATAATTAGTGCTGTAAATTCTCCTTTAATACCTTAAATGCTTAAATCAACTGTATCGAAAGTATGGAATAAAATACCCTAAATTCGCTTGGAGCATCGTTTGAAATATGAAGGTGTGTGCCTTGCAGTGCATACCAGAGAAAGGTGTGGGGTTCTGTAGTGGGGGTTTTCTTCTTTATAACCCAAGCATTCATTAGGAAGTCTAATCTGCAGGGCACCAGCAGGTCCCTGCCCTCTGCAGTGAAGGTGATTTAGCTGAAACACATTAAAATAGGTCAGGTGGACATGATGTGAAAATGGTATCTTTCCTAATTTACCAGAGAGCTGCGTGTGGCTCAGGATTTACGCTCATAAGCAACATTTGTGTTACTATTATAATAATTGACAGAACATAAAGAAATGTTTTCCGTTTTTTCCTCTAAGCATGAAACTGATGTCGTTAGCTCCACAAATAATGATTTCCTGCGTGACTTGTGTTTAAGTGTGGGAAATGAATTGCTTTTATTTTCAGAAAAAAATGTGATTCACTTATCGAGTAGACCTTTAATTATCCGGCTAAATACCACAAAGTGAAAGGCTGTGCAAAAATGGTCAATAATGTTAATTAATATCTGTATATGGCTCTTTCTAGTCCATTAGACCTCGGCTCAGGTTGAAAGTGGGCGATTCTCTGGTGGAAATGATGTGCGAGCTAGGATGCCATAGAAAGAGCATGCGGGTCATTTTTGACCCACTTATGGAAGCTTGGGGTAGTAATACAAAAACTACAATTTTCTAAAATGGGGCGAAGCCTGCGAGCTAGTTCAGGCAGTCAACTCGAGCACTTATGCTGCATTCATACATAACGCCCCTTGCCGCCGCTCTATTTAACCTGCCAGATATCTCTCCATGCATTGCTTGCTGCTGCTATTGCTGCAGCTACTTCCACGTCGCTGCTGCTTGCCTGCCCCACCACCACCACCCCAGCTTCCACCTGTATGCTCGGGGGGTTAGTTATTTAATCATCACTCATCGTGCTATGTATATCTGTGGAGTGATGAGGCCCGAGCCTAGACGCCAAACTCAACTATATGCTGCTTCTAATAAACATGTTAAAGAAACACGTGAGTTGTCTGACTGAAATGTATAACATTTAAATAAAAAATGTGAATGGCATGATATCCAAAACATGTTTTTTGAGGAATAGCTGGAATATGAAATGATAAAAAAAAATGTAATTACAAAGATACTTCAAGAAAACCACCTCACCGGTCAAAAAAGACCCACTTATGCATCTAAGGGTTAAGCTTTAAATATACCCTGAATAATCCTTCAATGTATTATATTTTCCTTTATTTCCAGTGTTTTCAATCTCTTTCAATGTCTTAGGTCTTTTTTCATGCTGATGTCGTATAGTCTCCAGACAATTCAAAACAAACACCTCAAATCATACCAAGAAATAGAAAGTGAAGAAACACTGAAAGTGAATACAACAAAAACACCTAAGATTGCTTTTTTCAGTTTCACCAATACGTTTGAAATCAGTTCTTCATTTCTGGACACGTCTAGAAATGTGGTTTTAGAAGAAATGAAGAAATGAAAATCACCTGTGTGTGTTCACAATGGGTGTGCAATACAGGATGTCTCATTTATTAAATATCTGCATTTGTAAACCATGTAGAGCGCTTTATGTTTGTTAAGCAGTAAAAGCTTTATTTAAAATTAATCTAAGACTGTGGCTTTAATGATTTCCGATTCATATTATCATTTCTTCAATAAAGCTGAAATGGGGGGGATGATGGGAAAATGAATCGATTAAAGTAAATTGTTAAAATAAATGACATTGTTAAGCTTTAATATACCCTGAATAGTCCTCCAATGTATTATCTTTTCCTTTATTTCCAGTGTTTTCAATCTCTTTCAATGTCTTAGGTCTTTTTTCATGCTGATGCCGTATAGTCTCCAGTGAATAACTGAAATCAACACAAACGCCTCAAATCAAACCAAGAAATACAAAGTGAAGAAACATTGAAAGTGAAAACAACAAAAACACCTAAGATTGCTTTTTTCAGTTTCACCAATACGTTCTTCATTTCTGGAAAATGTGCTTTTAGATGAATTGAAGACTCAAGTGTAACGTTTTTATTGACAAAATGTTGCTGTCTTCCTCCCTTATTATAACATCTTTCAAAATGAGTAACTTTGCCATCTGCGGTTCTTCTTCTCGCTGCTGGATGCATCTGCCTCGATGATCATGACTCCGTGAGGCAGGAAAACCACAGCCATGTTCTCCGTCAAACAGCTGTGTTACCAGAAACATCTGCATCAAAAGCTGAGGCTGAAACATTACATTAAAATCAACGTGTTTATTGCCTCAGAATGTTTTATGGTTTAATAAATACTGTGGCCTCGCATGCTTCCCCTGCATTGCTTTTTGAACAGTTACATATGGCCAATAACATGCATCTGGCAGAGAGGAGATATGCCATATCACAAGACTCAGACAAAATGAGAGTATAAGTGTGTGCTCAATAAAATAATGTTCTTTAGCACTCACAGGACTATTTTAACCAAAAACAGCTTGGGAAATTACTTCATTTCTTTGATACCACAATTTGTATTCTGTTAATCAGGAGTTAAATATAATTTATTTCATATTAAGAGCTTTAGTTTTTTTTAAAGGTATTTCTGCCACATTCTAAATGTTATATAATTT